>NW_028320058.1:0-37500 GCF_062004578.1 Staurois parvus | reverse complement strand
GACGATGGTATGGGGTATGGCGGTGATCAGGACGCTGGTATGGGGTATGGTGGTGATCAGGACGGTGGTATGGGGTATGGTGGTGAACAGGGCGCTTGTATGGGGTATGGGGGTGATCAGGACGGTGGTATGGGGTATGGTGGTGAACAGGGCGCTTGTATGGGGTATGGGGGTAATCAGGACGGTGGTATGGGGTATGGTGGTGATCAGGACGCTGGTATGGGGTATGGGGGTGATCAGGATGCTGGTATGGGGTATGGTGGTGATCAGGACGCTGGTATGGGGTATGGGGGTGATCAGGACGGTGGTATGGGGTATGGTGGTGAACAGGGCGCTTGTATGGGGTATGGTGGTGAACAGGGCGCTTGTATGGGGTATGGGGGTAATCAGGACGGTGGTATGGGGTATGGCGGTGATCAGGATGCTGGTATGGGGTATGGGGGTGATCAGGACGCTGGTATGGGGTATGGCGGTGATCAGAATGCTGGTATGGGGTATGGTGGTGATCAGGACGCTGGTATGGGGTATGGGGGTGATCAGGATGCTGGTATGGGGTACGGAGGTGATTAGGATGCTGGTATGGGGTATGGCGGTGATCAGGACGCTGGTATGGGGTATGGCAGTGATCAGGACGCTGGTATGGGGTACGGTGGTGATCAGGACGCTGGTATGGGGTATGGCGGTGATCAGGACGATGGTATGGGGTATGGAGGTGATCAGGACGCTGGTATGGGGTATGGGGGTGATCAGGATGCTGGTATGGGGTATGGGGGTGATCAGGACACTGGTATGGGGTATGGTGGTGATCAGGACGCTGGTATGGGGTATGGGGGTGATCAGGATGCTGGTATGGGGTATGGCGGTGATCAGGACGCTGGTATGGGGTATGGTGGTGATCAGGACGGTGGTATGGGGTATGGTGGTGAACAGGGCGCTTGTATGGGGTATGGGGGTGATCAGGATGCTGGTATGGGGTATGGGGGGGATCAGGACGCTGGTATGGGGTATGGCGGTGATCAGGATGCTGGTATGGGGTATGGTGGTGATCAGGACGCTGGTATGGGGTATGGGGGTGATCAGGATGCTGGTATGGGGTATGGTGGTGATCAGGACGCTGGTATGGGGTATGGGGGTGATCAGGATGCTGGTATGGGGTATGGGGGTGATCAGGACGCTGGTATGGGGTATGGCGGTAACCAGGGTGTTGGTATGAGGTATGGGGGTGATCAGGACGCTGGTATGGGGTATGGGGGTGATCAGGACGCTGGTATGGGGTATGGGGGTGATCAGGACGCTGGTATGGGGTATGGTGGTGATCAGGACGTTGGTATGGGGTATGGGGGTGATCAGGACGCTGGTATGGGGTATGGGGGTGATCAGGACGCTGGTAAGGGGTATGGGGGTGATCAGGATGCTGGTATGGGGGTGATCAGGACGCTGGTATGGGGTATGGCGGTGATCAGGACGATGGTATGGGGTATGGAGGTGATCAGGACGCTGGTATGGGGTATGGTGGTGATCAGGACGCTGGTATGGGGTATGGAGGTGATCAGGACGCTGGTATGGGGTATGGGGGTGATCAGGATGCTGGTATGGGGTATGGGGGTGATCAGGACCCTGGTATGGGGTATGGGGGTAATCAGGATGCTGGTATGGGGTATGGTGGTGATCAGGATGCTGGTATGGGGTATGGGGGTGATCAGGATGCTGGTATGGGGTATGGGGGTGATCAGGACGCTGGTATGGGGTATGGCGGTGATCAGAATGCTGGTATGGGGTATGGTGGTGATCAGGATGCTGGTATGGGGTATGGGGGGGATCAGGACGCTGGTATGGGGTATGGCGGTGATCAGGATGCTGGTATGGGGTACGGAGGTGATTAGGATGCTGGTATGGGGTATGGTGGTGATCAGGACGCTGGTATGGGGTATGGGGGTGATCAGGATGCTGGTATGGGGTATGGTGGTGATCAGGACGCTGGTATGGGGTATGGGGGTGATCAGGATGCTGGTATGGGGTATGGGGGTGATCAGGACGCTGGTATGGGGTATGGCGGTAACCAGGGTGTTGGTATGAGGTATGGGGGTGATCAGGACGCTGGTATGGGGTATGGGGGTGATCAGGACGCTGGTATGGGGTATGGGGGTGATCAGGACGCTGGTATGGGGTATGGTGGTGATCAGGACGTTGGTATGGGGTATGGGGGTGATCAGGACGCTGGTATGGGGTATGGGGGTGATCAGGACGCTGGTAAGGGGTATGGGGGTGATCAGGATGCTGGTATGGGGGTGATCAGGACGCTGGTATGGGGTATGGCGGTGATCAGGATGCTGGTATGGGGTATGGGGGTGATCAGGATGCTGATATGGGGTATGGGGGTGATCAGGACGATGGTATGGGGTATGGGGGTGATCAGGACGCTGGTATGGGGTATGGTGGTGATCAGGACGCTGGTATGAGGTATGGGGGTGATCAGGACGCTGGTAAGGGGTATGGGGGTGATCAGGATGCTGGTATGGGGTATGGGGGTGATCAGGATGCTGGTATGGGGTATGGTGGTGATCAGGATGCTGATATGGGGTATGGGGGTGATCAGGACGCTGGTATGGGGGTGATCAGGACGCTGGTATGGGGTATGGGGGTGATCAGGACGCTGATATGGGGTATGGGGGTGATCAGGATGCTGATATGGGGTATGGGGGTGATCAGGACGCTGGTATGGGGGTGATCAGGACGCTGGTATGGGGTATGGCGGTGATAAGGACGCTGGTATGGGGTATGGTGGTGATCAGGACGCTGGTATGGGGTAGTATAGGAGGAATAGTGCCCCATCATTGGTGTCAGAGGGAGTAGTGCCCCATGATTGGTGTCAGTGGGAGGAATAGTGCCCCATCATTGGTATCAGTGGGGGGAATAGTGCCCCATCATTGGTGTCAGTGGGAGGAATAGTGCCCAATCATTGGTGTCAGTGGGAGGAATAGTGCCCCATCATTGGTGTCAGTGGGAGGAGTAGTGCCCCATCATTGGTGTCAGTGGGAGGAATAGTGTTCCATCATTGGTGTCAGTGGGAGGAATAGTGCCCCATGATTGGTGTCAGTGGGAGGAGTAGTGCCCCATGATTGGTGTCAGTGGGAGGAGTAATGCCCCATGATTGGTGTCACTGGGAGGAGTAGTGCCCCATGATTGGTGTCAGTGGGAGGAGTAGTGCCCCATGATTGGTGTCAGTGGGAGGAGTAGTGCCCCATGATTGGTGTCAGTGGGAGGAGTAGTGCCCCATCATTGGTGTCACTGGGAGGAATAGTGCCCCATCATTGGTGTCAGTGGGAGGAATAGTGCCCCATCATTGGTGTCAGTGGGAGGAATAGTGCCCCATCATTGGTGTCAGTGGGAGGAGTAGTGCCCCATCATTGGTGTCAGTGGGAGGAATAGTGCCCCATCATTGGTGTCAGTGGGAGGAATAGTGTTCCATCATTGGTGTCAGTGGGAGGAATAGTGCCCCATGATTGGTGTCAGTGGGAGGAGTAGTGCCCCATGATTGGTGTCAGTGGGAGGAGTAATGCCCCATGATTGGTGTCACTGGGAGGAGTAGTGCCCCATGATTGGTGTCAGTGGGAGGAGTAGTGCCCCATGATTGGTGTCAGTGGGAGGAGTAGTGCCCCATCATTGGTGTCACTGGGAGGAATAGTGCCCCATCATTGGTGTCTGGGAGGAGCAGTGCCCCATCATTGGTGTCAGTGGGAGGAGTAATGCCCCATGATTGGTGTCACTGGGAGGAGTAGTGCCCCATGATTGGTGTCAGTGGGAGGAGTAGTGCCCCATGATTGGTGTCAGTGGGAGGAGTAGTGCCCCATGATTGGTGTCAGTGGGAGGAGTAGTGCCCCATCATTGGTGTCACTGGGAGGAGTAGTGCCCCATGATTGGTGTCAGTGGGAGGAGTAGTGCCCCATCATTGGTGTCACTGGGAGGAGTAGTGCCTCAATGGATGAAGACCAGCGAGGTTCCGCAGCGATATTACTGCTACATTGTATCCTGACATCATTTACATGGAAAAGGTTACAAATATATTTTCTGTCATTTCATTACTTAAAGGGACAGCGTAACATTTTCCTCATTTTCATGTATTTTCTTATATTCCGCTCATTCCGGCGCGGTTTTCCTGTATTGCCATTGGATGATTTTTGTAGGTATTTTTGCAGTCAGCGCAGAGTTTCGGACGGTTTACCTTCAGGTGTTCTCTATCAGCCCATTGTGACAGCCGACGTCTCCCTTCGTGGGAATGTTGCATTAACCCCCCCGGAGGTATTCCCGAGTGTTGCTCGGGGTAAAGTTTCAGAACCACAAGCGGTGACCCCCCCTCCCCCCCGAGCTACACTCCGGAATACACTGCAGCGTTGCTCCGGGATCCCTCAATCACTTACCTTGTCCTGCGCTCCCGTGATGTCCCCCCTGCAGTGTCCCCGGCAATGTCCTCCGGCCGATGCCGGCATCTGTCTTCCGGGTTCCCTTCCCTGCGACGTCGGGATGTATGGGGGACGGAACTGGCGGGAAATTTGAAAATGACAAAAAGTGACATTCACTAAATCCACTAAAATCACAGAGTATAACATTCCTGTATCCAACCATTTCACATACATTGTGTCCCGAGTGCTTTGTCCGGCGCCCTGCCTGCATTTTTACCGCCCTTTCTTTCTGGAAACTGAGAAACGTCCATGGCGTCCAAAAAGCGTCCCTTTAGGTCAGACGCGGTTTTAGACCGGCTAGAGAACAGCGATAGTAAATCAGAACCACTTGCAGAATTGAGTGATAATGATTGGTGGGGGAAATTCCTCATCAGACACTGAAAACGATTCTGCGACTGAGCTCAGCGATGTGAGAACTTGGCGCTATATTTCATATTTCAGTGTTTTCGGTGATTATATTATTGAATTACATTTATTATTATTATATTATTATTTTTTATGATTATTACATTATTATTTATGATTTCGTGTTTCAAGTTTTCTCCTCCCCGGGATGGTTACTAGACTCTTGTCCGGACAGATTTCAGGGAGTTATTCCTAAAAATTACAGGCCGACAATAAAAAAAATACATATTTCCATGCCAAAAAATGTACCGCTTTGAGCACAGAAATCCTGACATAATCAGACCGATAGGGAGGCTACGAACACCCCCTCCCCCTCTCCCCCTCCCCCTCCCCCCACAAGCCGCCTGAAAATTTGTAAAAGATAAAAAGGTTAATGGTGAAATTACAGCGTTATTATATAATGGTGTTTTCTTTCAGTTGGTTTCCCGCGAGGAGCGCGGCGGCTCTTCCGTAGGAATGACCCGCCAATTAGTGAGGATGTTATTAGGAATCGGCGGCGGCGGTGACATTAAATATGCGCTGACAGGTAATAGGTCTCGTCCATTAAATCCCAGAGGAATTCACTTAGAATTTCTTCCACAAGGACGATTTAAAGTCAGGACGGGGTGGGGGAGGGGGGGGGGGGAGGGGATGGGGGGCTCAGTATGCGCGGAACGCACTAATAAAATATTGAACAATGAAGCGTTTTAACTACAGATTTCACAGGAAAATGCTGCCAATTGGGGGAGGGGGGGGGGGGAGGGGGTGAGGAGAATGGACGGCCAGATTGTGGAACTCAGAGTCGGGACTTTTTTTTTTAAATTTTTTTTAATAACGACTCACAATGTATGCTGATTAATTAGGGGGCGGAGCACTGAGCGCCATACCGCCATTCACCTGTGGGGGCGCTCCGCAGAAGCAGCTTCTAATACTCAGCATGATCCCCGGAAGCATGAAAGCCTCAGCCTGGGGTGCGTTCTTCTCCTGCATGTGGGTGGGCAGGCAGCCGTCACACAGCAGAAGAAGCACACTATTGATGATCTCCATCTCTCATATCCTTGTGATTTGAACCCAGAGGCGGACTAACGACTCATGGGGCCCCCGGGCAATAGGGGATCATGGGGCCCCTGTGTCCTTGCCCAAACTCAAAAAAGCCTATGAAAAGGTACCAGGGGCATCTCATGGGGCCCCCTCCTTCCCCCGGGTCCTCGAGCAGTGCCCGAGTTTCCAAATGGTCAGTCCGCCCCTGTTTGAACCCCTTCCCGCCCCGCCATCCCTTTAAACAGTTCAGAACACCCAGGGCTGGGAAGGATCAGTGGTCATGTGACCAGGACTTTTTTTTTCCCTGTTCAAAATGTATGTAATGGCAAGTGGTGCTGGAGGGTCCAATGATCCCGACTGCTGGGGGATCTATCGTTGCTGATGGGGATTTAATCTTGAGGGAGGGGTCTATTGTTGCATGGTGTGGGAAGTCTTATGTTGCTCAGGGGGTCGGTTATTACTGGGGGGGTCTATTGGTACTGGTTGCTGGAGGATTTATTAATGCAGTGGGAGGAATCTATTGTTGAGGGAGGGGTCTATTTTTGCTTGGGGGAAGAAGTGTTATGTTGCTGGGGGGGGTTATTTTTTCGGTCCCCGTACTGGAAGGTTTGGCCCCCCTGGCCTAGAAGATACCAGAGAAGGGGCGGAGTTCTCCACCTACTGGCTGGAATGGAGAACACAGAACAATGTGATCCATCTGCAGGAAGTCTGCTATTGGAGGGTGTGTAATGAAATCTGTCCAATCAGACGACACATCCCCTTCATTGGTTTTGGTTTGTATTTGATCCCACCAGTAATATATCCTCCAGATTGGATTTGTATCGGCCTTTTCCCCCAGGGGACTCCGATCACCAAGGAGGGGAGGCAGCCATGTTGGATATTGCGTTGGCCGGGAATTGAACCCGGGTCAGCTGCTGGGAAAGCAGCCATGCTAACCACTACACCACCAACGCGAGGTTCCATGTCTTCTGATGGCAAAGGTCTCCTCCGTGCCTCCGACCCACCAATCCCAACCCTTCTCTCCATTGTATATACAGATATGATGGGGGAGGGGTGACACCTCAATATAGAGAGAACATTGTATATACAGATATGATGGGGGAGGGGTGACACCTCAATATAGAGAGAACATTGTATATACAGATAAGATGGGGGAGGGGTGACACCCCAATATAGAGAGAACATTGTATATACAGATATGATGGGGGAGGGGTGACACCCCAATATAGAGAGAACATTGTATATACAGATATGATGGGGGAGGGGTGACACCCCAATATAGAGAGAACATTGTATATACAGATATGATTGGGGGGGGGTGACACCCCAATATAGAGAGAACATTGTATATACAGATATGATGGGGGAGGGGTGACACCCCAATATAGAGAGAACATTGTATATACAGATATGATGGGGGGGGGGGTGACACCCCAATATAGAGAGAACATTGTATATACAGATATGATGGGGGAGGGGTGACACCCCAATATAGAGAGAACATTGTATATACAGATATGATGGGGGAGGTGACACCCCAATATAGAGAGAACATTGTATATACAGATATAATGGGGGAGGGGTGACACCCCAATATAGAGAGAACATTGTATATACAGATATGATGGGGGGGGTGACACCCCAATATAGAGAGAACATTGTATATACAGATATGATGGGGGAGGGGTGACACCCCAATATAGAGAGAACATTGTATATACAGATATGATGGGGGGGGTGACACCCCAATATAGAGAGAACATTGTATATACAGATATGATGGGGGAGGGGTGACACCCCAATATAGAGAGAACATTGTATATACAGATATGATGGGGGAGGGGTGACACCCCAATATAGAGAGAACATTGTATATACAGATATGATGGGGGGGGGTGACACCCCAATATAGAGAGAACATTGTATATACAGATATGATGGGGGAGGGGTGACACCCCAATATATAGAGAACATTGTATATACAGATATGATGGGGGAGGGGTGACACCCCAATATAGAGAGAACATTGTATATACAGATATGATGGGGGAGGGGTGACACCCCAATATAGAGAGAACATTGTATACACAGATATGATGGGGGAGGGGTGACACCCCAATATAGAGAGAACATTGTATATACAGATATGATGGGGGGGTGACACCCCAATATATAGAGAACATTGTATATACAGATATGATGGGGGAGGGGTGACACCCCAATATAGAGAGAACATTGTATATACAGATATGATGGGGGAGGGGTGACACCCCAATATAGAGAGAACATTGTATACACAGATATGATGGGGGAGGGGTGACACCCCAATATAGAGAGAACATTGTATATACAGATATGATGGGGGAGGGGTGACACCCCAATATAGAGAGAACATTGTATATACAGATATGATGGGGGAGGGGTGACACCCCAATATAGAGAGAACATTGTATATATGTCTTCTGATGGTGGACGTCTCTTTGGTGCCTTCAGCCAGGTGCGATGTAACACACACGTCATCCCGCAGTTCTCATGCGTCTTGCCATGCGACAATTGCAGCAACATCACACTGCATTCGGGGCGCCATGTTGATGGTGAACGTCTCTTTGGTGCCTCTTCAGACATCTCCATAGAGGACGTCACTGGCAGGAAGGGTTCTCATTGGCCCCAGCAGAAAAGGCCTCAAGCTGGAAAGACTCCTCCCACTTCTGAAGCCAATCAGAGTTCCTTTTTTTTCTCCCAAGCTTCATCCTCCAAGACTAGACCTAAGCCAGGGGCCCAGTTCAGTCACAATCCTGGGGCCCCTAATCCCCAAACCTTCAGACAAGCCCTATAAAACCTCCTGAAGGGAAGTCCCCATTTCCTAAAGTGGGGGGACGTCTGTTGGCCTTTGGGGTCACCTGGTCAGCAGACATCTCAGAAGCTCAGGTAAGAGACGTGGTGTCCAGAGGCTACAGGCTAGAGGTCATCTCCCTGCCCCCACCCCGCTTCGTGTTGTCCAACCTGCCGGTGTCCCCGCAGGGACTGGCGGTCCTCCATGCTGCTCCTGCAGATCTGCTGACCCAAGGAGATCTCCCCATTGGACCAACAGCAGAAAGGTTTCCGGGTTTTTACTCCAACCGTTTCCTTGTTCTAAAGCCTCAAGGAGGACATAGGCTGCATTCACTGGGGGGATTAGGGGGCATACAGGGGATTCCTGGGGCTGGGATCACTGTGAACAGTGGGGGATGGGAAGTCTGTACAAAGCAATGACAGGCTGAGCCGGGACCATTCCCATGTATCCGCACATCCATCGGTCATCTGTGGTCAGGGAAGGATGAGCGATCCTGGCCCTAACCGTAGATGACCGATGGATGTGCGGATACATGGGAATGGTCGCGGCTCCTGTCAGCCTGTCATTGCTTTGTATAGACTTCCCATCCCCCACTGTTCACAGTGATCCCATCCGCAGGAATCCCCTGTATGCCCCTAATCCCCCGAGTGAATGCAGCCTATGTCCTCCTTGAGCTCGAGTTCACACCAATGAGGTGCGGGAAACGCTGCGAATCCTGTACGTTTCCCGCACCGCATTGCAATCGCATCACGTTCATGCGATCTGGTGCGGGAGTCAGTAATAAATTATTGACACCCGAAACAGATGGCAAGACGCGATGTGATTGCCAGAAATCACATGACATGGGTGAGAAGACCCATACCATGTGATTCAGGTGCGGATCTAAAGACAGTCCTGCACCTTTGTGGTGCGGATGCGATGTGATTTGAGCCATAGGAAGTGTATGGCCCAAATCGCAGCGCACAGACATGTGCATGGAATGCGCAGAGGAATGCGGTGTGATTCCTGTGCAGACTCCATGCAGTGTCCCGCACCACATAGTGTGAACCGGCTGAGAGGCTTTAGAACAGGGAAAAGGTTGGAGTAAGGCCCCGGTCACAGGGGGCGTACTAATCCGTACAGCTGTGGGGGGCCGTGTTTACTTGGGGGATGTACCGGTGTTCATGCATCCCTGTGCAGGCAGGTTCATTGATGTCAGTTGGGATGCAGCGGCTGCATGGATACAGACACTGCTCCCAATGTAACATCTGTGCGGGTGAACAGCTGTGAACACAGATAGTGTGCGTTCAGGGCCATGCATCCATACGGATGTCAGATTGGGATCAGCATCTGTGTCCATGTTACCACTACGTCCCAACTGACATCAATGGAACTGCCTGCACAGGGGTGCATGAACACCGGGACATCCCCTGCAAATAAACACGGCCCCCCACGGCGGTACACGTTGGTATGTCCCCTGTGAATGTGGCCTAAAAACCGGGAACTATTCTGCTGTTGGTACAATGGGGAGATCTCCTTGGGTCAGCAGATCTGCAGGAGCAGCATGGAGGAGCGCTAGTCCCTGCGGGGACACCGGCAGGTTGGACAACACAAAGCGGGGTGGGGGCAGGGAGATGAACTCTAGTCTGTGGCCCCTGGACACCACGTCTCTTACCTGAGCTTCTGAGATGTCTGCTGACCAGGTGACCCCAAAGGCCAACAGACGTCCCCCCACTTTAGAAAGTAGGGAAATCCCTTCAGGAGGTTTAATAGGACTAGTCTGCAGGTTTGGGGATTAGGGGCCCCAGGATTGTGACTGAACTGGGCCCCTGGCTTAGGTCTGCTCTTGGAGGATGAAGCTTGGGAGAAAAGAAAGAAACTCTGATTGGCTTCAGAAGTAGGAGGAGTCTTTCCAGCTTGAGGCCTTTTCTGCTGGGACCAATGAGAACCCTTCCTGCCAGTGACGTCCTTTATGGAGATGTCTGAAGAGGCACCAAAGAGACGTTCACCATCAACATGGCGCCCCGAATGCAGTGTGATGTTGCTGCAATTGTCGCATGGCAAGACGCATGAGAATTGCGGGATGACGTGTGTGTTACATCGCACCTGCTGAAGGCACCAAAGAGACGTCCACCATCAGAAGACATATATACAATGTTCTCTCTATATTGGGGTGTCACCCCTCCCCCATCATATCTGTATATACAATGTTCTCTCTATATTGGGGTGTCACCCCTCCCCCATCATATCTGTATATACAATGTTCTCTCTATATTGGGGTGTCACCCCTCCCCCATCATATCTGTATATACAATGTTCTCTCTATATTGGGGTGTCACCCCCCCATCATATCTGTGTATACAATGTTCTCTCTATATTGGGGTGTCATTCCTCCCCCATCATATCTGTATATACAATGTTCTCTCTATATTGGGGTCCCCCCCATCATATCTGTATATACAATGTTCTCTCTATTGGGGTATTTCCCCTCCCCCATCATATCTGTGTATACAATGTTCTCTCTATATTGGGGTGTCACCCCTCCCCCATCATATCTGTATATACAATGTTCTCTCTATATTGGGGTGTCACCCCTCCCCCATCATATCTGTATATACAATGTTCTCTCTATATTGGGGTGTCCCCCCCCCATCATATCTGTATATACAATGTTCTCTCTATATTGGGGTGTCTCCCCTCCCCCATCATAGCTGTGTATACAATGTTCTCTCTATATTGGGGTGTCACCCCTCCCCCATATCTGTATATACAATGTTCTCTCTATTTTGGGGTGTCACCCCTCCCCCATCATATCTGTGTATCTAATGTTCTCTCTGAGTCTTCTGGCCGGCCTCTTCGGTTGGCCCGCGCTTCTTCTTTAGCCGCAATACATTCTATAGGTGTCAGACACCACCTGACGGTATCTCTAGCGGCCCACAGTGCG
The DNA here is from genome assembly GCF_062004578.1 of Staurois parvus. Lineage (NCBI taxonomy): Eukaryota > Metazoa > Chordata > Amphibia > Anura > Ranidae > Staurois > Staurois parvus. The sequence goes on along the minus strand of NW_028320058.1, from coordinate 25,859 downwards.
GGGTTTCTCAGCACGCAGGGTCTAAGTCCCAATCTGCTTATGCACCAGGGCCCCTGATGGTGGGGATGGACTTGGAGCAGACCGAGACCAGGGCGCGACCCCTGAGTGTGTCCAGCAGTGGTAGAGAGTACCGTCAGAGGTGTTGCGGGAAATAGAGCCTGACGAGAAGAGGCTGGTAGGCCTTGCAGCAGGGACTGATCCTTGCGGGATGGATGGATGGACAGTCAGCGTGACGTAAGGCGTAGTCAGGCAGGCCGGGTCAGCAACGTGCGGGCAGCGAGGTACCGGAGGAGCAGGCAGAGAATGGTCAGGGTCACGAGCTGGGTTCAGCAACGTGCGGGCAGCGAGGTACCGGAGGAGCAGGCAGGAGAGTGGTCAGGGTCATGAGCCGGGTTCAGCAACGTGCGGGCAGCGAGGTACCGGAGGAGCAGGCAGAGAATGGTCAGGGTCACGAGCCGGGTTCAGCAACGTGCGGGCAGCGAGGTACCGGATGAGCAGGCAGAGAATGGTCAGGGTCACGAGCCGGGTTCAGCAACGTGCGGGCAGCGAGGTACCGGATGAGCAGGCAGAGAATGGTCAGGGTCACGAGCCGGGTTCAGCAACGTGCGGGCAGCGAGGTACCGGAGGAGCAGGCAGAGAGTGGTCAGGGTCACGAGCCGGGTTCAGCAACGTGCGGGCAGCGAGGTACCGGAGGAGCAGGCAGGAGAGTGGTCAGGTCAAGCCAGGGGTCAAGCAGGAGACAACCAGCAGGGTCAGGATCAAGCAGAAGTCGGCAACAGGAAACTTCACAAATCAGATGACAGGAACAGGATAATAAGACATACCTCCTGTCCTGTTTAAATAGCGCGCCCTGCGCTGTCATTGGTGCCAGGCGCCTGTCCGCGATCGGGAGTGCGCATGCGCGGCCGTCGCCGCCGCCACGATCGCCCAGGGCCCACTGGCTAGAGCGTGTCGGTGTTCTGTGCATGCGCCACCCGGCGTATCGCGGCAGAACACCCGACCCCTGACAATAGGTGAATACGGCTGCGATATTTAGGAGGTGACACAGTCGAAGATGAAACAGTCTGCTGGACATATAACTGGATGTCTCCCGCACAAGATGACGGCGACCTGGTATGAGGTGGGATTGTTGAGATTTTTCACCTTAGGTCGCTTGTGCTTCTTCTTTCGCTGGAATAAATTGCGTGGATTAAAGCGGGTGCCATCACTAGGAGATGCACCGCTGGGATGGCCAGTCGGTTGGTCAGTCCCAGAACTAATGTCATCGCTTGGTGGTTGGATGATGTCACTGATTGATGACATGGTAGAATATCTCTTAGGAATGATGTCATGCGTTGATGGGACGGCATCATCACCCTGTGGAATGACATCACTCGTTGATGGGACGGTATCATCAATCTGTAGAATGACATCACTCAGTAATGGGACGGTATCATCGTCCTGTGGAATGACGTCACTCATTGATGAGAACATTTTGCCATAACTGAACTCTATGGTTGTCCAGCGCCTCTTCATTGCCCGGCATAAATCCCGTAGGATAAAACGGGCGGTATCGCTAGGAATTTCACCTCTGGATTGGACACTGGGATGGACAGTCATGGTTGTCCATTCTCGCCTATTGCCAGAACTCGATCGTAGGATCATGTCTTTTGTTGGAAAGACGCCAGAAGTCATTGATGGTAAAGTGTTATCTAATGCTGGAAAGAGTAAACCTCTTGTTGATGTGCTGGAAGGATGAACACGGATGGGATCCCTGGGAGGTGCGACGCTGGGAATGGGAAAGTCAGAATCTCCCGTAGCACTGTCCGCATATTCATCTTTTGGTGGTATGTGGTCACTCTCTGGTAGATTGAGCTTGCGGTGCCTGAACTCCTTGGTTGGCCTGCGCCTCCCCATTGGCCGGCATAGATCCCGTAGGTGAGCACGGATGTCATCCCTGGGAGGTGCGACGCTGGGAATGGGAAGGTCAGTCTCTTCCATAGCACTGTCCACACTTTCACTTGTTGATGGGAAGATGTTAATGTTCCTGAGCCGCTTGTTTCGCTCGCTCCTCCTCATTTCCCGGAGTAAATCCGTTATGTGAGCACGGACGTCATTGCTAGGAGGTGTGAGGATGGGAGTACGAAAGTCAGCCTGGTCCATAGTGATGTCTGTTGTTAGATCGATGTCAATCGTCGGTGGGTTGATGTTGCTTTTCGTTGGTTGGATCCATTGGTGAAATGGCTTGAAATATTTTAGGAACATTACCAGCAGCAAGATGAAAAGTCCCAACAAGCATTCTGATTGGTGCTCAGCAACAGTATTTATAAGCATGGGTAGCACTGTGTTCCCTAAGGCCGCCCACCCATTGGACCAGACTGACTGGAGCCCAGCAACCATCCATTGGTAGCAGTCAGTGGCATTTATAATCATGGGTGGGGCTGTGTTCCCTAAGGCCGCCCACCCATTGGACCAGACTGCCTGGAGCCCAGCAAACATCCATTGGTAGCAGTCAGTGGCATTTATAAGCATGGGTGGGATTCTGTTCCCTAAGGCTGCCCACCCATTGGACCAGACTGACTGGAGCTCAGCAACCATCCATTGGTAGCAGTCAGTGGCATTTATAAGCATGGGTGGGGCTGTGTTCTCTGAGGTTGGCCCCTCGCTGTACCAGACATCGAGTAGTTGATAAAAGAATTCAATCAGCTCCAGGAACATCAAATATTGTTCTAATATTGTGGCCAGATGATTCCTGCGCAGGATGTACCTCAGAATGAGAACACTTATCAGGACTGTCCCCTTATACCAGAATGGAATGGTGGCCAGTAGTGAAAACCAACTGATGGGTCCTGGGGACTCATTTTCCAATTCTCTGACCTTTTCCTGCTCCAGTTCTTCCATCATCTTCATGGTCCTCCCCTCCTCCATGCGTATATCTGGGGAGTCTTTGATGAAATATCGGTGTTCCTCCATCATCTTCATGCTCCCCCCCTCCATGCGGATATCTGGGGAGTCTTTGATGAAATTTCTTTGTTCCTCCATAATCTTCATATCATTGTCCTTGTCCATGCCGGTCTTTGTGGAGTCTTTGATGTCCTTCCTGTGTACTCCCCAAGGGAGCAACAGGATAACAATCGCGGCAAAGATTCTGCACATTTTTGTTTTTTTTTTTTAGAAAAAAAACAGGAGCTCTGTAAGGAAGCAGCTGTCTCTGGTGAGAGAAAACAGCAACTGAGGACTCACAGTGAGGGAGGTCATGTGACCACAGTGAGGGGGGCGGGGTTTATGTGTGACCAATCAGCAGCCTCTGTTCAGCCTGCTTTACTCTGATTGGCTCATCTGGGATCCAGTCTGTTTACAGTGCAAAGTCACAGTGAGGGGGGCGGAGTTTATGTGTGACCAATCAGCAGCCTCTGTTCAGCCTGCTTTACTCTGATTGGCTCATCTGGGATCCAGCTCAGGTGGCTTTGGATTGGATGTTGGGATGTAGAGCAGATCTGGATCTGATCCTATTATATAACATTGATAACATTTCCCTGTATTTATAATATAGACGCCTCTGTTTATATTCATACAATGTTATTATAATGTCATTTTATTTATTTTACTGTATTAATAGGATTGTAATGATTGATATGAATTGTAATATAAACAATAATGGGTGTAATATTAATAATCCCAATAATTATAATACAATAAAGCTGTTCTGTGTATTTGGATGACAGAAATCTCCTGGCCATTCTCTGTGCTGACATTTCCCTGATGTAATGCACACAGGAGCCGCTAGAGGGCAGCAACACTCAGCTCCTCCTGTAGTGTCCCATCACCATAGATTTCCTCCTGGAAGACCCATCACCATGGAGACCAGGCAGGAAGTGATCGGTGTTTTCATGGTGTCTGGAGGGGAAGTTGGGGAAGCTGCGCCCGGGCTGGCCGGGAAGGGGAAGTGCTGGGGGAAGGGAGACACTGGGGGGGGGGGGGGGGTCAGCCCCCATTATTATTATGGGTAATAAGATGTGTAATCATATATAATGTTATAGTGATACATCGTCATAACTCCTCTGATAGTCACACTTATTGTTATCATTAACCATCATTTCTATACCCGCCCCCCATCATCACTATACCCCCCATCATCACTATACCCCCCCCATCATCACTATACCCCCCCATCATCGCTATACCCCCCCCATCATCGCTATACCCCCCCATCATCACTATCCCCCCCATCATCGCTATACCCCCCCCCATCATCGCTATACCCCGCCATCATCGCTGTACCCCCCCCATCATCGCTGTACCCCCCCCATCACTGCTATACCCCCCCCATCATCGCTATACCCCCCATCATCGCTATACCCCCCCATCACCGCTGTACACCCTCCCCCACCATCATCGCTGTACACCCCCCCACCATCATCGCTGTACACCCCCACCATCATCACTGTACACCCCCCCATCATCGCTGTACACCCCCCCCACCATCATCGCTGTACACCCCACCATCATCGCTGTACACCCCCACATCATCACTGTACACCCCCCCCCCATCATGGCTGTACACCCCCCCCCATGTTTGGGACCCCCTGTATGACCTTTACCGGGGTAATCAGGACGGATGGCGGATGCAATGCTTTACAAGCTGCTAATAAAACAATTATAAATACACATTTTTTTTACCTGCAAAACACGGCATTTATTTATTTATTTCATTGTTTTTTAAGGTGAACTTCTATTGTTGGAGAATATTTCTCTGGCTGTCAGTTTGCATTTGTATCTTCTATGCTGGGAAAAGGTTTCTTTGAGTTGTGATGATTTGGTTTGTGATTCTGATGGGTCACCATTGTGAACTAACCATCCGTTTTACTCTTCTAGAAGATCAGGAAATATTCCCGGACACATTCCTTGCTGACTCCCCAACATTAATAAAAGGGGGCGTTCAGAAGAGGGCGACAGACCCCAGTGTAGGCGAAGGGATGATGGCGTGCCCCCTGTCTTCTCTGACAGCCAATGGTGAGTTCACATGGGGAATGCCCTTCATCACTGAGCTGACAACACTGTCTCTGCTGCACTGAAATCCCAAGCAGTGTTGTCAGCCCGGCCAGTTCTTCTCTGTATTACTAATAGCGTGTTAGGAGGCCTGGATCCCAAATGGGAAAACAGATTTGATGAAGAGAGGCAGCTCTGTAATGTGGGGTATCCCTGAGGGTCCCCAGAAAAGTGTCCAAGGATGAGAGTGCCCCCGGATAGTGTACGTCCAGTAAATGTTTATCAAATGTTACTTCAACTTTAAAGGATAAATGTAAAGGTGTACAACCCCCCCTCCCATCCCCCGATACCTGCTGTACTTACCTTTGGGGTGGGAGCTGTCAGGGCTCCCACAGGTGACCCAGTAGTCCAGGGATTCTCTGGGCAGCACTTCCTGGAAGGAGCAGATGGATTCTGATTGCTCGGCGCTGTCACAGGGAGTCTATCTGGTCCGTCTTGTGAGCGCTGCACAGAAAAGAGCGGATATTTCACATTCCCTGACCACTGGACCTGCTGAAGAAACCCTGACAACTCAGGATGGCCAGAAGTAAGTACAGAGGGACCTGGGGGGGGGGGGGGTACGGTGTTCATACACCCTCTGCACTGCATTTGTATTGTGGAGCTCACGGTGAGCTGACTATCTTCTACCCCCTCTGCTATGATATGTCCCTCCCCCCCCCCATGTATGTAGGATGGCATCAGTCTTGGGCAAGCGCCTGGTGCTGAAATCAGCGCCATCCATCAACTCTCATCCATTCTTCTTCAAAACATCACGGTCAGACAGCGGTGGGGGGGGAATAGAGGGGCGTGCTGTCAACCACGCTAGCCCCCAGTCTACAGCACATGTAATACATACATGCACTCTGTCACCTAGAGCTCAGGATGAAATACACATTATAGATTCTCCTTTGAAGCTGGACTCCAGGTATGAAAAGAACATCAATGAATCCTCATAATCTCCTGTACAGCAGAGCTCAGGCTGGGAGATGGAGGAGCATCAGAGAGAACCAATAGGAATAGATAGGATTTGTGGTGGTTTTTGCCCATGTGATTGGTTCTGGCCTCTTTCACATAACCGTTCCAATCAGGTCCATCTGTCAGTTTTTGGATTTGGCTAAACAGGCCAGACTTCCCTCCCCACCTCCATCAATGAGACTTCCCTCCCCACCTCCATCAATGAGACTTCCCTCCCCACCTCCATCAATGAGACTTTCCTCCTCACATCCACCAATGAGACTTCCCTCCCCACCTCCATCAATGAGTCTTCCCTCCCCACCTCCATCAATGAGACTTTCCTCCCCACATCCACCAATGAGCCCCCACCGGGTTGTTTTCTTTTTGTGTTAAAAAGATTGGGGAAAAAAAATCAAACCGTTTTCTTTGTTCTGTTATACAATTTTGCACATTCTCCTCCAGGTTGCTGATGCCTCTCCAGTCGCCGTCATCTCGTCCAGCGTGCCCGCCAGTACTGGGGTGCACTTACCTGCGGGCGCCGTAGTTACTTTGGCTCCGCCCCCAGACATCATCGGGATGAAGGACAGCGGAGGAGATGTAAGTCCCTGATTTCAGTCTTCTGCTTCATTCTGCCTCAAGTATTCAGGGAAAGGTTAAAGCTGTCACTTTGTAACAGGTTCTCTTTATAGCCCCGCCTCCTCTGCGGCTCTTTTTGTATAAACGGTTTGGTTAGGAAGGGAAGGATTACCATACACTTACAGATCTAAAGCCAGCGAGTTATAGAGGAAATAATGCAGCATGCAGACCTTTTACTAAAGCGCAACTCCACCAAAAAGGGGAAATTCCGCTTTAACCACTTGCCTACCGGGCACTTTTACCCCCTTCCTGCCCAGGCCAGATTTCAGCGCTGTCACACTTTGAATGACAATCGCACGGTCATGCAACATTGCATCCAAACTAAATTTATATCTTTTTTTTTTTTTTTTTTGACAAATAGAGCTTTCTTTTGTTGGTATTTAATCAGCACCGGGGGGGGGGGGGGGGGGGGGTTATTTTTTTGCTAAACAAACGATGAAAGACCAAACATTTTGAAAAAAAAAATTTTTTTTTAATTTCTGTTATAAAATTTTGTAAATAGGTGATTTTTCTACTTCACTGATGAGGCGGCACTGATGGGCATTGATTGACGGCACTGACAGCCAGCACTGATGGGCACTGATAGTCAGCAATGATGGATATTGATGAGGCACTGATGACGCTTCTCCACTGATGGGCACTGATAGCCTGTACTGATGGGCACTGACCACTAGCACTGATGGGTACTGATAGCCATCACTGATGGGCACCCACACAAAGCACTGATGGGGCTACACTGATTGCCCTGATGATCAGTGTATTTGTCCCCTCTGAGAAATGCCGCTTCCCAGCTCTCCTCTCCTCATGTGCTGTGAGCGGGAGGAGAGGACTGCCGATATCCAGCATTTCTGATTTACACTGATCGGCTGTGATTGGGCACAGGTGACCACATGGTAAAAGGCTGCTCTGATTGGCCCTTTCCTGGACATATGATCAGCTGAGGCTGAAGGACACAGCGATCAAACATCGCGCCTGGGGGGGGGGGTTGGGGGGGGTTCTGGAAGGACATTGATGGACGCCCTCTGAAAACTTCTCATGTCAATGGGGAGCCCCAGACCCCTCCCAGCCAGCTGCTTTGGGGAATGAAGGGGGTGAACAATAATCAAGCAGGTTAGAAAACCCAAAAACCTGTCCTGAATGTCCTTCCTCCCCTTCCAAGTATATCAGCCATGGGGGGGTGGGTCATGGTTTTACCACCCCCCAGACTGCTTGGATGGAAGGGGCTGTACACATGATTTGCGGATGCAGCAGAAATGATACCCTCTGTCACATTTGCCATCGGTACTGCTGAGTGTGAATGGGACCCGTCACAACTGCCCTGCATCCATGTACAATGCATGTGGTTGCTGCTCGGGGGCGGGGACTTTACAGGATTATATCACTTAGTGAGAAGGTGACTTCTCATCTCCCAGCTGCCTGTCAATTGCCCTCTGAAAAGAGATCCAACGGTGATCACTGTTAGAGGGCAATGCGGGTATAAAGAGCCCTTCCTCTGGCTGTGTGCAGAGATCTGCCCATGTGTATGTCAGAGGATTCCCGGCTCTGGAAACCTATACAATGTTCTTTTATACTTGGAGATGTAAACGGCTTGATACTGAAAGAGCCTTTACATGGTTAGTAAAAGAACTTCCTTCCCTATGAACAGCGAACCCCACCTGTGAACGGACTTCATGATCCAATCAATATTTGTCTGCAGACGTAACGACGTTCAATATAGAAATGTATTCTTCTATAAATCCCCGCTCCGCGCTTCTACTGTGCAAGAGTGGAGGGGGGCCGGAGGGGGGATTTATTGTACCGTCATTGGTTATAATGTATGAGAAATCTACGTTTCATTGTATTTGCTTCTCACCTACAAATAAAAAAAAAATATATATTTTCTGGCGTATAAGACTACTTGTTATACTTGAAAATATACCCCAAAAATTGGGGGTGGTCTGATACGCGGGGTATAAAATGTGACCCTTGAGTTTGTTTGGGTCAGGCTGGCTGAATGCAGTAATGTCCATACAGAACACCGCGCTGAGCCAAGCTGGCTGAAAACAAATGTCCCTGTGAGAGATAAATCTGTCAGCCCGCTGGATGTGCCGTATATACAGGATTCTGCACTGAGCCAAGCGGGTTCAAAACGTAGCGGTACGTCCCGACTGTAATCAGCCCGCTGGATGTGTGTATGTACGGTAGTTGCAGCTACATACAGTATACACTGGGCCAATCACAGCAAGCGATGTATACTACTAATGAATACAAAGGCTGCTTGGATTGGCTGAGTCAGAGAGGTGGGCTGATGTCACAACCCAGCCAATCCCAGCAGGCTTTGTATTCATTAGTCCAACACTGAGCATGGGCCCCCCCATATCCAATATACACCCTACTTCTATATACAAAGCGCTATATACATCTGACACACCGCACATATATATAGTATACAGGACACACCCCCCATATATATACTGTATACAGGACACCCCCCATATATATATAGTATACAGGACACCCCCCATATATATATACTGTATACAGGACACACCCCACATATATATAGTATACAGGACACCCCCCATATATATATACTGTATACAGGACACACCGCACATATATATAGTATACAGGACACACCGCACATATATATAGTATACAGGACACCCCCCATATATATATACTGTATACAGGACACACCCCACATATATATACTGTATACAGGACACACCCCACATATATACCGTATACAGGACACACCCCACATATATACCGTATACAGGACACACCGCACATATATACCGTATACAGGACACACCGCACATATATATAGTATACAGGACACACCCCACATATATATATACTGTATACAGGACACACCACACATATATACTGTATACAGGACACCCCCCATATATATAGTATACAGGACACCCCCCATATATATATACTGTATACAGGACACCCCCCACATATATATAGTATACAGGACACACCCCATATATATATACTGTATACAGGACACCCCCCATATATATACTGTATACAGGACACACCCCACATATATACTGTATACAGGACACACCCCCCATATATATACTGTATACAGGACACACCCCACATATATACTGTATACAGGACACACCCCACATATATATAGTATACAGGACACACCCCCCATATATATACTGTATACAGGACACCCCCCATATATATATACTGTATACAGGACACACCCCACATATATATAGTATACAGGACACCCCCCATATATATACTGTATACAGGACACCCCCCATATATATACTGTATACAGGACACCCCCCATATATATACTGTATACAGGACACCCCCCATATATATACTGTATACAGAACACACCCCACATATATACCGTATACAGGACACACCCCACATATATATAGTATACAGGACACCCCCCATATATATATACTGTATACAGGACACACCCCACATATATATAGTATACAGGACACCCCCCATATATATACTGTATACAGGACACCCCCCATATATATACTGTATACAGGACACCCCCCATATATATACTGTATACAGGAAACCCCCCATATATATACTGTATACAGAACACACCCCACATATATACCATATACAGGACACACCGCACATATATACCGTATACAGGACACACCCCACATATATACCGTATACAGGACACACCCCACATATATATAGTATACAGGACACACCGCACATATATACCGTATACAGGACACACCCCACATATATACCGTATACAGGACACACCCCACATATATACCGTATACAGGACACACCCCACATATATACCGTATACAGGACACACCCCACATATATATAGTATACAGGACACCCCCCATATATATACCGTATACAGGACACACCCCACATATATATCGTATACAGGACACACCCCACATATATATAGTATACAGGACACCCCCCATATATATACTGTATACAGGACACACCCCACATATATACCGTATACAGGACACACCGCACATATATACCGTATACAGGACACACCGCACATATATACCGTATACAGGACACACCGCACATATATACCGTATACAGGACACACCCCTCATATATACCGTATACAGGACACACCCCACATATATATACTGTATACAAGACACACCCCACATATATACCGTATACAGGACACACCCCACATATATACCGTATACAGGACACACCCCACATATATACCGTATACAGGACACACCACACATATATACCGTATACAGGACACACCGCACATATATACCATATACAGGACACACCCACATATATACCGTATACAGGACACACCCCACATATATATCATATACAGGACACACCCCACATATATACCGTATACAGGACACACCCCACATATATACCGTATACAGGACACACCCCACATATATACCGTATACAGGACACACCCCTCTTATATACCGTATACAGGACACACCCCAAATATATACCGTATACAGGACACACCCCAAATATATACTGTATACAGGACACACCCCACATATATACTGTATACAGGACACACCCCTCATATATACCGTATACAGGACACACCCCTCATATATACCGTATACAGGACACACCCCACATATATACCATATACAGGACACACCCCACATATATACCGTATACAGGACACACCCCACATATATACTGTATACAGGACACACCCCTCATATATACTGTATACAGGACACACCCCTCATATATACCGTATACAGGACACACCCCACATATATACCGTATACAGGACACACCTCACATATATACCGTATACAGGACACATCGCACATATATACCGTATACAGGACACACCCCACATATATACCATATACAGGACACACCGCACATATATACCGTATACAGGACACACCCCACATATATACCGTATACAGGACACACCCCACATATATACCGTATACAGGACACACCCCACATATATACCGTATACAGGACACACCCCACATATATACCATATACAGGACACACCGCACATATATACCGTATACAGGACACACCCCACATATATACCGTATACAGGACACACCCCACATATATACCGTATACAGGACACACCCCACATATATACCGTATACAGGACACACCCCACATATATACCGTATACAGGACACACCCCACATATATATAGTATACAGGACACCCCCCATATATATACTGTATACAGGACACACCCCACATATATATACTGTATACAGGACACACCCCACATATATACCGTATACAGGACACACCCCACATATATACCGTATACAGGACACACCCCACATATATACCGTATACAGGACACACCGCACATATATATAGTATACAGGACACACCGCACATATATACCGTATACAGGACACACCCCACATATATACCGTATACAGGACACACCGCACATATATACCGTATACAGGACACACCCCACATATATACCGTATACAGGACACACCCCACATATATACCGTATACAGGACACACCCCACATATATACCGTATACAGGACACACCCCACATATATACCGTATACAGGACACACCCCACATATATACCGTATACAGGACACACCGCACATATATACCGTATACAGGACACACCGCACATATATACCGTATACAGGACACACCCCACATATATACCGTATACAGGACACACCCCACATATATACCGTATACAGGACACACCCCACATATATACCGTATACAGGACACACCGCACATATATACCGTATACAGGACACACCCCACATATATACCGTATACAGGACACACCCCACATATATACCGTATACAGGACACACCCCACATATATACCGTATACAGGACACACCCCACATATATACCGTATACAGGACACACCCCACATATATACCGTATACAGGACACACCGCACATATATACCGTATACAGGACACACCGCACATATATACTGTATACAGGACACACCCCACATATATACCGTATACAGGACACACCCCACATATATACCGTATACAGGACACACCCCTCTTATATACCGTATACAGGACACACCCCAAATATATACTGTATACAGGACACACCCCACATATATACTGTATACAGGACACACCCCTCATATATACTGTATACAGGACACACCCCTCATATATACCGTATACAGGACACACCCCACATATATACCATATACAGGACACACCCCACATATATACCGTATACAGGACACACCCCACATATATACTGTATACAGGACACACCCCTCATATATACTGTATACAGGACACACCCCTCATATATACCGTATACAGGACACACCCCTCATATATACCGTATACAGGACACACCGCACATATATACTGTATACAGGACACACCTCACATATATACCGTATACAGGACACACCGCACATATATACCGTATACAGGACACACCGCACATATATACCGTATACAGGACACACCGCACATATATACTGTATACAGGACACACCTCACATATATACCGTATACAGGACACACCGCACATATATACCGTATACAGGACACACCCCACATATATACCGTATACAGGACACACCCCACATATATACCGTATACAGGACACACCCCACATATATACCATATACAGGACACACCGCACATATATACCGTATACAGGACACACCCCACATATATACCGTATACAGGACACACCCCACATATATACCGTATACAGGACACACCCCACATATATATAGTATACAGGACACCCCCCATATATATACTGTATACAGGACACACCCCACATATATATACCGTATACAGGACACACCCCACATATATACCGTATACAGGACACACCCCACATATATACTGTATACAGGACACACCGCACATATATACCGTATACAGGACACACCCCACATATATACCGTATACAGGACACACCCCACATATATACCGTATACAGGACACACCCCACATATATACCGTATACAGGACACACCCCACATATATACCGTATACAGGACACACCCCACATATATACCGTATACAGGACACACCCCACATATATACCGTATACAGGACACACCCCACATATATACCGTATACAGGACACACCCCACATATATACCGTATACAGGACACACCGCACATATATACCGTATACAGGACACACCGCACATATATACCGTATACAGGACACACCGCACATATATACCGTATACAGGACACACCCCACATATATACCGTATACAGGACACACCGCACATATATACCGTATACAGGACACACCGCACATATATACCGTATACAGGACACACCCCACATATATACCGTATACAGGACACACCCCACATATATACCGTATACAGGACACACCGCACATATATACCGTATACAGGACACACCCCACATATATACTGTATACAGGACACACCCCACATATATACCGTATACAGGACACACCCCACATATATACCGTATACAGGACACACCCCACATATATACCGTATACAGGACACACCCCACATATATACCGTATACAGGACACACCCCACATATATACCGTATACAGGACACACCCCACATATATACCGTATACAGGACACACCCCACATATATACCGTATACAGGACACACCCCACATATATACTCTATACAGGACACACCGCACATATATACCGTATACAGGACACACCCCACATATATACCGTATACAGGACACACCCCACATATATACCGTATACAGGATACACCCCACATATATACCGTATACAGGACACACCGCACATATATACCGTATACAGGACACACCCCACATATATACCGTATACAGGACACACCCCACATATATATAGTATACAGGACACCCCCCATATATATACTGTATACAGGACACACCCCACATATATATACCGTATACAGGACACACCCCACATATATACCGTATACAGGACACACCCCACATATATACCGTATACAGGACACACCGCACATATATACCGTATACAGGACACACCCCACATATATACCGTATACAGGACACACCCCACATATATACCGTATACAGGACACACCCCACATATATACCGTATACAGGACACACCCCACATATATACCGTATACAGGACACACCCCACATATATACCGTATACAGGACACACCCCACATATATACCGTATACAGGACACACCGCACATATATACCGTATACAGGACACACCGCACATATATACCGTATACAGGACACACCCCACATATATACCGTATACAGGACACACCCCACATATATACCGTATACAGGACACACCGCACATATATACCGTATACAGGACACACCGCACATATATACCGTATACAGGACACACCGCACATATATACCGTATACAGGACACACCCCACATATATACCGTATACAGGACACACCGCACATATATACCGTATACAGGACACACCGCACATATATACCGTATACAGGACACACCCCACATATATACCGTATACAGGACACACCGCACATATATACCGTATACAGGACACACCCCACATATATACCGTATACAGGACACACCCCACATATATATACTGTATACAGGACACACCCCACATATATACTGTATACAGGACACACCCCACATATATACCATATACAGGACACACCCCTCATATATACCGTATACAGGACACACCCCACATATATACCGTATACAGGACACACCCCTCATATATACCGTATACAGGACACACCCCACATATATACCGTATACAGGACACACCTCACATATATACCGTATACAGGACACACCCCACATATATACCGTATACAGGACACCCCCCACATATATACCGTATACAGGACACACCCCACATATATACCGTATACAGGACACACCCCACATATATACCGTATACAGGACACACCCCACATATATATACTGTATACAGGACACACCCCACATATATACTGTATACAGGACACACCCCACATATATACCATATACAGGACACACCCCTCATATATACCGTATACAGGACACACCCCACATATATACCGTATACAGGACACACCTCACATATATACCGTATACAGGACACACCCCACATATATACCGTATACAGGACACCCCCCACATATATACCGTATACAGGACACACCCCACATATATACCGTATACAGGACACACCCCACATATATACCGTATACAGGACACACCCCACATATATACCATATACAGGACACACCCCACATATATACCGTATACAGGACACACCCCACATATATACCATATACAGGACACACCCCTCATATATACCGTATACAGGACACACCCCACATATATACTGTATACAGGACACACCCCTCATATATACTGTATACAGGACACACCCCTCATATATACTGTATACAGGACACACCCCTCATATATACTGTGAGATTACCCTCCCCCCTTGGTCTATATATATATATTGTGGGAACTCACTTCAGAAGGGTAGAGCTCTTCTTGGTGAAGCACACAGCAACTCGCTTCTTTAAGGTCCTTTTTGCCCAATTTTATTTAAAAGAAAAAAGTTCAACAAAAATGTTTCCCACGCCGGGGTATCCGCCAGCAAACAAACGCAACAAAGATCAGCCTTCTGGCTCACATATACAATTTTCCACTAGCCTTCCACTTCAGGCTTATGTCCGTCTCCTGCAGACTCTTTCCAACATATGGCTCTCGCACACAGCTAGTCTGACTTCCCCCTCTCCTTGGTGAAGCCCTCCAACACACACAGCCCCCGAGTCCTTGGACCGCACACAGCCCCCGAGTCCTTGGACCGCACACAGCCCCCGAGTCCTTGGACCGCACACAGCCCCCGAGTCCTTGGACCGCACACAGCCCACAAGTCCTTGGACCGCACGCAGCCCACGAGTCCTTGGACCGCACGTAGCCAACGAGTCCTTGGACCGCACACAGCCCCCGAGTCCTTGGACCGCACACAGCCCCCGAGTCCTTGGACCGCACACAGCCCACGAGTCCTTGGACCGCACGCAGCCCACGAGTCGTTGGACCGCACACAGCCCCCGAGTCCTTGGACCGCACACAGCCCCCGAGTCCTTGGACCGCACACAGCCCCCGAGTCCTTGGACCGCACACAGCCCCCGAGTCCTTGGACCGCACACAGCCCACAAGTGCTTGGACCGCACACAGTCCCCGAGTTCTTGGACCGCACGCAGCCCACGAATTTTTGGACCGCACGTAGCCCACGAGTCCTTGGACCGCACACAGCTTTGGCTCACACAGAGCCACTCAATGTCAGCCACTCCACTTCCCCCTTGTAACTCTCAGCAAACCCTCATTATATGGGCTCTGAGCACCGGGGCCCAAACCCTGCTGGTTGACTTCAAATGCTGGACACTGGATTGGAGATTCCTTCCCTCCCAAGGCACTGTGAAATCTCCAGACCACGGAGCCCCATTCCAGCAATATCCAAATCTGGAGAAAACTGCCACAGCAGTATTCTCCACTCACAACCTACACTCCGTGGTTCTGCACTTCGCACATGTGCAGACCCTGTGCCCATCACCAGACCACCTCTACCTGCCTTTATCCCGTGACAGGGCCCTGCACTGTGACAATATATATATATACTGTGAGATTCCCCTCCCCCTTGGTCCATATATATATATACTGTGAGATTCCCCTCCCCCTTGGTCCATATATATATATATACTGTGAGATTCCCCTCCCCCTTGGTCCATGTATATATATATCCTGTGAGATTCCCCTCCCCCTTGGTCAATATATATATATATATACTGTGAGATTCCCCTCCCCCCTTGGTCCATGTATATATATACTGTGAGATTCCCCTCCCCCCTGGGTCCATGTATATATATATTCTGTGAGATTCCCCTCCCCCCTTGGTCCATGTGTATATATATCCTGTGAGATTCCCCTCCCCCTTGGTCCATGTATATATATACTGTGAGATTCCCCTCCCCCCTTGGTCCATGTATATATATATCCTGTGAGATTCCCCTCCCCCTTTGTCCATGTATATATATATCCTGTGAGATTCCCCTCCCCCCTTGGTCCATGTATATATATATATCCTGTGAGATTCCCCTCCCCCCTTGGTCCATGTATATATATATCCTGTGAGATTCCCCTCCCCCTTGGTCCATGTATATATATATCCTGTGAGATTCCCCTCCCCCTTGGTCCATGTATATATATATATACTGTGAGATTCCCCTCCCCCCTTGGTCCATGTATATATATATCCTGTGAGATTCCCCTCCCCCCTTGGTCCATGTATATATATATCCTGTGAGATTCCCCTCCCCCTTGGTCCATGTATATATATATCCTGTGAGATTCCCCTCCCCCTTGGTCCATGTATATATATATATACTGTGAGATTCCCCTCCCCCTTGGTCCATGTATATATATATCCTGTGAGATTCCCCGCCCCCTTGGTCCATGTATATATACAGTTGCAAGAAAAAGTATGTGAACCCCTTGGGATTACGTGGAGTTTTGCATGAATTGGGCATAAAATGTGCTCTGAACGTCATCTAAGTCACAACAATAGAAGAACACAGTCTGCTGAACATAATACTACACAAACATTAGATGTTGCCATGGTTTAATTGCACATAACATGTAAACATTAACAGTGCAGGGAGGAAAAAGTATGTGAGGCCCTAGCTTAATGACTTCTCCCAGAGCTAATTGGAGCCAGGAGTGAGCCAACCTTGACTCCAATCAGTGTGATGATATTGGATGTGTTGCTGACAGCTGTCCTGCCCTTAAAAAACACACACCTGTTTTGGGTTTACTGGTTTCAAGAAGCCCTGTCTGATGTGAACCATGCCTCGCAGAAAAGAGCTCTCAGAAGACCTACGATCAAGAATTGTTGACTTGCATGAAGCTGGAAAGGGTTACAAAAGTATCTCCAAAAGCCTTGATGTTCATGTGTCCACAGTAAGACAGACTGTCTACAAATGGAGAAAGTTTAGCACTGTTGCTACTCTCCCTAGGCGTGGTCGTCCTGTAAAAATGACTGCAAGAGCACAGCGCAGAATGCTGCATGAGGTAAAGAAGAATCCCAGAGTGTCAGCTAAAGACCTACAGAAATCTCTGGCACATGCTAACATTTTTGTTGACACATCTACAATAAGGAAAACATTAAACAAGAATGGAGTACATGGGAGGACACCACGGAGGAAGCCATTGCTGTCCAAAAAGAATATTGCAGCACGTTTGAAGTTTGCAAAAGAGCACCTGGATGTTCCACAGCACTACTGGCAAAATATACTGTGGACAGATGAAACCAAGATTGAGTTGTTTGGGAAGAACACACAACACTATGTGTGGAGAAAAAAAGGCACAGCACACCAACATCAAAACCTCATCCCCACTGTGAAACATGGTGGAGGGAACATCATGGTTTGGGGCTGCTTTGCTGCCTCAGGGCCTGGATGGATTGTTGTCATTGATGGGAAAATGAATTCCAGAGTTTATCAAGACATTTTGCAGGAAAACGTACGACCATCTGTCCGCCAACTGAAGCTCCGCAGAGGATGGGTGATGCAACAGGACAATGACCCAAAGCATACAAGTAATTCAACAAAACAATGGCTGCAACAGCACAGAATACGCCTTCTGGAGTGGCCCAGTCAGAGTCCTGACCTCAACCCCATTGAAATGCTGTGGCATGACCTTAAGAGAGCGATTCACACCAGATATCCCAAGAATATTGCTAGACTGAAACAGTTTTGTGAAGAGGAGTGGTCCAAAATGACTCCAGATTGTTGTGCAGGTCTGATCTGCAACTACAGGAAACGTTTGGTTGAGGTTATTGCTGCCAAAGGAGGGTCAACCAGTTATTAAGTCCAAAGGTTCACATACTTTTTCCTCCCTGCACTGTGAATGTTTACATGTAATGTGCAATTAAACCATGGCGACATCTAATGTTTGTGTAGTATTATGTTCAGCAGACTGTGTTCTTCTATTGTTGTGACTTAGATGACGTTCAGAGCACATTTTATGCCCAATTCATGCAAAACTCCACGTAATCCCAAGGGGTTCACATACTTTTTCTTGCAACTGTATACTGTGAGATTCCCCTCCCCCCTTGGTCCATGTATATATATACTGTGAGATTCCCCTCCCCCTTGGTCCATGTATATATATACTGTGAGATTCCCCTCCCCCTTGGTCCATGTATATATATCCTGTGAGATTCCCCTCCCCCCTTGGTCCATGTATATATATACTGTGAGTTTCCCCTCCCCCTTGGTCCATGTGTATATATATATACTGTGAGATTCCCCTCCCCCTTGGTCCATGTATATATATCCTGTGAGATTCCCCTCCCCCCTTGGTCCATGTATATATATACTGTGAGATTCCCCTCCCCCCTTGGTCCATGTATATATATACTGTGAGATTCCCCTCCCCCCTTGGTCCATGTATATATATACTGTGAGATTCCCCTCCCCCCTTGGTCCATGTATATATATATATCCTGTGAGATTCTCCTCCCCCTTTGTCCATGTATATATATATCCTGTGAGATTCCCCTCCCCCCTTGGTCCATGTATATATATATATACTGTGTGATTCCCCTCCCCCCTTGGTCCATGTATATATATACTGTGAGATTCCCCTCCCCCCTTGGTCCATGTATATATATACTGTGAGATTCCCCTCCCCCCTTGGTCCATGTATATACAGTCAGGTCCATAAATATTGGGACATGGACAGAATTCTAACATTTTTGGCTCTATACATCACCACAATGGATTTGAAATGAAACGAACAAGATGTGCTTTAACTGCAGACTGTCAGCTTTACTTTGAGGGTATTTACATCCAAATCAGGTGAACGGTGTAGGAATTACAACAGTTTGCATATGTGCCTTCCACTTGTTAAGGGACCAAAAGTAATGGGACAGAATAATAATCATAAATCAGACTTTCACTTTTTAATACTTGGTTGCAAATCCTTTGCAGTCAATGACAGCCTGAAGTGTGGAACGCATAGACATCACCAGACGCTGGGTGTCATCCCTGGGGATGCTCTGCCAGGCCTCTACTGCAACTGTCTTCAGTTCCTGCTTGTTCTTGGGGCATTTTCCCTTCAGTTTTGTCTTCAGCAAGTGAAATGCTCAATCGGATTCAGGTCAGGTGATTGGCCATTGCAGAACATTCCACTTCTTTGGTTGCTTTTGCAGTCTGCTTTGGGTCATTGTCCATCTGCACTGTGAAGCGTCCAATGAGTTGTGAAGCATTTGGCTGAATATGAGCCGATAATATTCCCGAAACACTTCACAATTCATCCGGCTGCTTCTGTCAGCAGTCACATCATCAATAAATACAAGAGAAGCAGTTCCATTGGCAGCCATACATGCCCACGCCATGACACTACCACCACCATGATCACTGATGAGGTGGTATGCTGAGGACCATGAGCAGTTCCTTCTCCATACTCTTCTCTTCCCATCACTCTGGTACAAGTTGATGTCGGTCTCATCTGTCCATAGGATGTTGTTCCAGAACTGTGAAGGCTTTTTTACATGTCGTTTGGCAAACTCTAATCTGGCCTTCCTGTTTTTGAGGCTCACCAATGGTTTCCATCTTGTGGTGAACCCTCTGTATTCACTCTGGTGAAGTCTTCTCTTGATTGGTGACTTTGACACACATACACCTACCTCCTGGAGAGTGTTCTTGATCCGGCCAACTGTTGTGAAGGGTGTTTTCTTCACCAGGGAAAGAATTCTTCGCTCATCCACCACAGTTGTTTTCCGTGGTCTTCCGGGTCTTTTGGTGTTGCTGAGCTCACCGGTGCGTTCCTTCTTTTTAAGAATGTTCCAAACAGTTGTTTTGGCCACGCCTCATGTTTTTGCTATCTCTCTGATGGGTTTGTTTTGTTTTTTCAGCCTAATGATGGCTTCACTGATAGTGACAGCTCTTTGGATCTCATCTTGAGAGTTGACAGCAACAGATTCCAAATGCAAATAGCACACTTGAAATTAACTCTGGACCTTTTATCTGCTCATTGTAATTGGGATAATGAGGGAATAACACACACCTGGCCATGGAACAGCTGAGAAGCCAATTGTCCCATTACTTTTGGTCCCTTAACAAGTGGGAGGCACATATGCAAGCTGTTGTAATTCCTACACCGTTCACCTGATTTGGATGTAAATACCCTCAAATTAAAGCTGACAGTCTGCAGGTAAAGCACATCTTGTTCGTTTCATTTCATATCCATTGTGGTGGTGTATAGAGCCAAAAATGTTTGAATTGTTTCGATGTCCCAATATTTATGGACCTGACTGTATATATATATATATATATATATATATATACTGTGAGATTCCCCTCCCCCCTTTGTCCATGTATATATATATATATATATATACTGTGAGATTCCCCTCCCTCCTTAGTCCATGTATATATATACTGTGAGATTCCCCTCCCCCCTTGGTCCATGTATATATATACTGTGAGATTCCCCTCCCCCCTTGGTCCATGTATATATATACTGTGAGATTCCCCTCCCCCTTGGTCCATGTATATATATACTGTGAGATTCCCCTCCCCCTTGGTCCATGTATATATATACAGTTGTGTCCAAAATTATTCAACCCCCACTGAAATTGAGTGTTTTGGCCAGTTTGACATTGCTTTTGATCATTCAGTCATCTTGCTTACATTTACATTAAAGAGGCACTTGTAGGTCAGACAAATATAACATAACAGTTATAATGAAATAACCACAAATGTCTTTTCTGTGCTCACAGCATTATCAGTTTTATTCAACCCCCAAGTGACATTCAATCTTAGTACTTAGTACAGCATCCTTTTACAGTTATAACAGCTTTTAAACGTGAAGCATAGCTTGACACAAGTGTCTTGCAGCGATCTACGGGTATCTTCGCCCATTCTTCATGGGCAAAGGCCTCCAGTTCAGTCACATTCTTAGGCTTGCGCACTGCAACTGCTTTCTTTAAGTCCCACCAGAGGTTCTCAATCGGATTTAAGTCTGGTGACTGCGATGGCCACTCCAAAATGTTCCAGCCTTTCCTCTGCAACCATGCTCTAGTGGACTTGGAGGTATGCTTGGGATCATTGTCCTGTTGAAAGGTCCAACGTCTCCCAAGCCTCAGGTGTGTGACGGACTGCATCACGTTTCCATCCAATATCTCCTGGTACTGAAGAGAATTCATGGTACCTTGCACACGCTGAAGCTTCCCTGTACCTGCAGAAGCAAAACAGCCCCAAAGCATGATTGACCCTCCACCATGCTTCACAGTAGGCAAGGTGTTCTTTTCATCATAGGCCTTGTTCTTCCTCCTCCAAACATAGCGTTGATCCATGGGCCCAAACAGTTCTAATTTTGTTTCATCAGTCCACAGAACACTATCCCACAACTTTTGTGGTTTGTCCACATGGCTTTTGGCATACTGCAGTCGACTCTTCTTATTCTTTGGAGACAGCAAGGGGGTACGCCTGGGAGTTCTGGCACGGAGGCCTTCATTACGCAGTGTGCGTCTTATTGTCTGGGCTGAAACTTCTGTACCCACATCTGACAAATCTTTTCTCAGTTCCTCAGCAGTCACACGGGGACTTCTCTCCACTCTACGCTTCAGGTAGCGCACAGCAGTCGAAGTCAGCATCTTCTTTCTGCCACGACCAGGTAGCGTTTCAACAGTGCCCTTTGCCTTGAATTTGCGAATGATGCTTCCTAAGGTGTCTCTTGGTATGTTTAACATCTTTGCAATCTTCTTATAGCCATTGCCCTTCCTGTGAAGAGAAATCACCTCTTCTCTTGTCTTCCTGGACCATTCTCTTGCCTTCACCATGTTTGTAACCACACCAGTAAATGTCTAGAAGGAGCTGAGTATCACAGTCATTTTAAAGCTGCCTAATTGGTGCTTATTATGCTTGATTGCTGCTCGGTGACATCCACAGGTGTTTTCAATACCTGATGGAAAGCACCTGTATGAACCTCTGTTCTTCAGAGTGGTAGTCTTTAAGGGGTTGAATAATTGTGGCAATGAAGAAACCACATAAGAACCATTTACTACTGTATTACATAAACAATTGATGTCATTTTAGTTGCATTTGGGTAGTTACAACGTCCTTGTAGGATTTGATTCTGAATACAATTCCAAATGTACACTATAGTCCCTAAACCCCTTTACAGCATTGGGGGTTGAATAATTTTGGACACAACTGTATACTGTGAGATTCCCCTCCCCCTTGGTCCATGTATATATATACTGTGAGATTCCCCTCCCCCTTGGTCCATGTATATATATATACTGTGAGATTCCCCTCCCCCTTGGTCCATGTATATATATATACTGTGAGATTACCCTCCCCCCTTGCTCCATGTATATATATAATATATAATCCGGGAGGCTTTACTTTTCCGGGTGATGGAAGGGGGCCCCCCCCCCAACGTTGCCCCTTATACCAGGCCCCCCCAAGCGATCAAGGAGCCCAATAAGGATGTGACTGGCGGCCATCTTGCCCCGGCGCACAGTGAGAGGAAATGAAGTTGCTCCTCCCACTGTGTGATGTCACATCCCGGAACATCCAGGATTTAGTCCCTTCCGGTTCCGGCTCTTTGTTTTCTGGCCGGCTACCGCCCAGCGAAGCGACCAATCAGAACGATCTCTGTCTGATTGGCTGCACTGGAGCCTAAAGGAGAGATGGGGGTTCTAATAGACACCCCTCCCCCCCAAACTCTCCATACAGAGAGGACCTGTCACTGCCTATTGCTGTCACAAGGGATGTTTACATTTCTTGTGACAGCAATAAAAATGGTCTGCTGGCCGGCCAATGGGAATACCTGTGTGATGTGCCCCTCCCTTCCCCCACAAGAGGGACCCCTCCAGGATGCCATCGGTGAGGAGAAAGACCCGGCTCTGGATGATCACACCACTGCGGCTACAGGTAAGTGACAACCAATGGGGGTTTACAGAGAGTTTTTGTTAGAGGGGGGAGGGGGGGTTGGGATTTCCCCTTTATTATCATGTTTGTGTCAGTATTTATCATAGATAGGGGACCCTCTATGGAGACATTCTTATACTGGAGATGTCTTCATAAACCCTCATTAGATATGCGCTTCAAAGGCTCCTCCCATCCAGGATAAATAGTGACACAAAGGTGGTAATAATTCATTCCATGATGGCCGTGGTCGGATGAGTATCCCGGAGGATCCGGCCATACCCATAATTCAGTGTGTGGAAAGTCTGACATCGAACTAATCCTATCGGTTTACTGGCTTTTCCACAGTGAATTATGGGTATGGTTGGTGACTCCGGGATACTCATCCGACCACGGCCATCATGGAATGAATTATTATCACCTTTGTGTCACTATTTATCCTGGATGGGAGGAGCCTTTGAAGCGCATATCTAATGAGGGTTTCTGAAGACATCCTTAAAGCAGAAGTAATTCCGATGACGGAACAGTTTCTTCACAATGAATGATGTGTATGATTGGCTACTCCGAGGTCCTCATTCCAACCACGGCCTTCATTGAATGAATTATTACCACCTTTGTGTCACTATCTAGCATGGGTGGGAGGAGCCAATCCTCCAATTATTCAATAATTGTAATAATGACAACGATAATGATAATAATAATCCTAATATTAATGGCAATAACAATATTAACCCCTCCCCCTCCAGAGGATTCCCCCTCTTCCTGACCAGACCATTTGTTGCATTACAGCGCTGCTTTACTTTAACTGACAATTGCGCGGTCATGCAGTCATGCAATGCTGCAGCTAAATGACATTTACGTCTTTTTTTTTTTTGTACTAACTGAGCTTTCTTTCGGTGGTATTTGATCGCTTGTTCGGTTTTTATTTTTTGCGCTATAAAACAAAAAGATAGACAATTATTGAAAAAATAAATATTTCTGACTGTTTGCTATTAAACACATCCAGGAAAAAAAATGTAAAAAATCCAGTTTTGTCATAAGTTTGGGCTAAAATATATTCTGCTCCGTGTCTTTGTGGAAAAAAATCCCAATACGTGTAAATTAATGAGTTAATGTGAAGTTGTAGCGTCTACAATTGGCGGTATAGATACGGGGATTTTATTTCTTTTCTACTAGTAATGGTTGGCGATCAGCGACTTATATCGGGACTGCGGCGGGCATTCTGACACTGGGGGGGGGGGGGGGGGTGACTTGGTGTCACTGACATCCCCGGTGACACCAATACAGTGTTACAATTAGAAATGGGTGCCGCGCCCTATAG
>NW_028320057.1:0-66323 GCF_062004578.1 Staurois parvus | reverse complement strand
CTAAGTAAACCCTCACCCTGTAAAACAACCCGGGTAGTTTGAAATAGAAAAAAAAGACAAAATTGTGTATAGATATAAAACATTATAAATAGATTTTTTTCCTATTTTTTTTTTCTATAAATGCTCACGTTCCCTCTGTTCACAGCTGCATAAGGGACAAAGAGAGGGGGGAGGAGAAACGGCAGGACACTGGTCTTCCCAGTAAATGGATGTGCAGGGGGGGGCGTATCAGCATAAGCCTGACCATTGGAGTACAGGCA
Source organism: Staurois parvus (assembly GCF_062004578.1). NCBI lineage: Eukaryota > Metazoa > Chordata > Amphibia > Anura > Ranidae > Staurois > Staurois parvus. Next base: position 66,063 of record NW_028320057.1, on the reverse strand, counting down.
GGCTATTCTTCCAGCACAGCCAGAAAACTGACCACACTGGGATGGATGTGCTCTCATGCCTTGTGTGGTCAGTTCGCAAAAGGAAAGCAGAGGGTCTGGCAGGAACACCAGAGATTTCACACAAAGGAAGCAATACAGAGAGAACAGGAGACTTCTTCATACAAGTACATGGTACAGCCGGCACAGATCAGGAATAGGAAATTTGGGGTGACATATTCTTTAACACATACAACACCATAAAGCAGAGGTGTCCCTAGGGTTGGTGTCACCCGGTGTGATAACACTTGGTGACACCCCCCTCCGACGATCCCCGCAGAATGGATCGGATCTGCAGATTGAACATAATGGATTGGACTCCGATCCATTATGCTCAATCTGCAAATCCGATCCATCCTGCGGGGATCGTTGGCTTTCTTTACAACTTACCTTTTTGTGGAGCGGGTCCGGTGTCACCCCATATAGGTTGCATGCCGACGATCCCCGCAGGATCGTCGGCATGCAACCTATTTGGGGTGACACAGGACACAGGTTACATGTGATCACTGATTGGCCAATCGGTGATCACATGAAGAGTAGTAAGCAAGATGTCACTTCTGACATCATTGCTTATTACGTGTGAAATCTGTGAATGATCACATGGTACAGGGCGATTCACAACAGCCTTGTACCATGTGACAAGCTGTGACCAATCACAGCTCACACAGTATTTCTCAATGGCTGCAAGAATGCAGACAGAGAGAAGGAGAAATGATTGCTTTTACAGCCTTTATGGGTGTAAAAGCAATCAGTGTAAAAAAAAAAATCTTCATCGCCCCCCACATGTAGTACAGTGTTACTATGGTGACACTGTACTGCTAGGGTGATGGTATATAAAAAAAACCAAAACATAAATACCTGAATAAATTACTGAAAAGATAACTGAATACATTTTGGACAAGATTTATGTTAAAATATTATTTATTTGCAAAATGTTATAAGAAAAACACTTTTTTTTCAAAATTTTTGGACTATTTCATTTATATAGCAAAAAAAAATAAAAATCCCAGTGGTGAATAAATACCACCAAAATAAAGCTTTATCTGTCTCAAAAAAATGAAAAAAAATTCATATGGGTACAGTGTTGCATGACCGCGCAATTGTCATTTGCAGTGTGATAGCGCTGAAAGCTGAAAATTGGCCTGGACAGGAAGGGGGTAAAAGTGTCCGGACTGGAAGTGGTTAAGGTATAAAAAAAAACCTTTTGACTTTAGAACAACTTTAAGGAATTCAACATTTCCTGAGCAGCTATATCTAGAACCAAATCCTTTTATTTTTGGGTAGTTTAGGGAATGGGAAAAAGCCACGTAGAGGTTTTTTTTATCATCTGTGTCCTATTGGGGAGATTTCCTTCCCATACATATAAGAAAGTGAGAAGAAATCTCTCCAAAGTGCCTCTTAGAAGGTTCTCAGCAGTACAAGTGCCCCCTATGGACAATTTCACCTCTTTTTTTTCTTTAATAATCCTCTTTTATATCTGCTTTAGCTTTTTTTCATGTATTTTCCACTACTCTATCAGTCATGTGTCTCTACTGCCCTCTAATGTTTATTTGTATTTATTGCATGCTTTGTACAAGACCAATTGGATTGATTTGCTACAGGCAGTTAGGGTGGTCACTTTGCAAGAAATTTGCCCCTGATCTTTTGCAGGCCATAGACGGTTCGTTTATCGGCCGATTTTTCATCCAAAAGAATAACCAGCCAATTTTTGCGCTGTTAGCGGGGCAATGGCATCAGCCGATTTTTGCGGTTCCTCCTCATTTCTTTTATTGGTCATGCTGGAAAATTTGTGAAAAATGGCCAATTTTCGCAATCATTGGTGGCAACAGAACAACCGATGTTTCGTTTTTCAGACCAAAAATTGGCCAATAAACGAACCGTCTATGGCCTGCATTAGTGAATTTGATGATGTTTCACTTTGCAAAGAATACCCAAGCATTTTGCTTACACATGATTGGATGATTGAAGTCAGCAGAGCTTCCCCTACATTCACTCAGCTCTGGGAAAAATTCCTCTGCAAAGTGCAATTTCCCTTGTCTTTAGTAAATGAAATCCAGCGACAATGGTGTCATCCACAAACAATATGGGTACGCACAGTCTTTATTTCTACATAGAACTGATCATTTTCCAGATCAACACACAGATCTACTTGTCAATGTTTTCACCGAAGATTCACACAATGTTCATGAAAAATTCACATATTTTTTACAATGCATGTGTGAATGTTAAATGCAGGGGCAGACTGACCATTCAAGCACTGCCTGAGGGCCCAGGATCAGTAGGGGGCCCCATGAAATTCCCCTGGTACCTTTTATAGGGTTTTTTGGTGTGCTTTGTGTGTGGGCAAGGACACAGGGGCCCCATGATCCCTGATTTCCCAGGGGCCCCATAAGTTGTCAGTCCGCCCCTGGTTGGATGAAAGCATGAATGCATTAGGGTTGATTTACTAAAGGCAAATAGGCTGATAACTTTGTAAGGGGAATTTATTTACCACCATTCATAAGTCGTATGTCTCTACTGCCCTCTTGGGTTTATCTGCGTCTATTGCATGCTTTGTACAAGGCCATTGGGAATGATTTGCTGAAGGCAAATAGGCTGGTCATTGTGCCCCAGAGCTTAGTGAATGAGGAAAAGTTCCCCCCAGACCCTACATATGTTTTTTCCATATGCTTACCCTTGCTCATTCCATAAACTTTATTCAAAGTGAAAACTTTGTTTTTAGTGTTACTAAACCCCGGACCCTGCATTCACTATATCCGGTCTCCCCGGACCCTGCATTCACTATATCCGCTCTCCACGGACCCTGCATTCACTATATCTGGTCTCCCCGGATCCGGCATTCACTATATCTGGTCTCCCCAGACCCTGCATTCACTATATCCGCTCTCCACGGACCCTGCATTCACTATATCTGGTCTCCCCGGACCCTGCATTCACTATATCCGGTCTCCCCGGACTCTGCATTCACTATATCCGCTCTCCCCGGACCCTGCATTCACTATATCTGGTCTCCCCGGACCCTGCATTCACTATATCCGCTCTCCCCGGACCCTGCATTCACTATATCCGCTCTCCCCGGACCCTGCATTCATTATATCCGGTCTCCCCGGACCCTGCATTCACTATATCTGGTCTCCCCGGACCCAGCATTCACTATATCTGGTCTCCCCACGGACCCTGCATTCACTATATCTGGTCTCCCCGGACCCTGCATTCACTATATCTGGTCTCCCCGGACCCTGCATTCACTATATCTGGTCTCCCCGGACCCCGCATTCACTATATCTGGTCTCCCACAGTACAAAGAACATGGAAATACAATTATTTTAGTAAATATAAGCTGCTAAATCCATTTTCTTATCAGCAGTATATAGCAATCTTGTGACTTCTATTAGTGTCCAGCTGAGCACTGATTAAAGCTTGTAGGAGGAGTTTTCATTCACTTCTCACTGCCCTGTGAGGCTGTATATCCCCTGACCCTATGTCTGATTAGTGCTGATTGGCTCTGTGCTGATCACATGCTCCCCCCCAAAGAAAAAAAAACTCTCTAGCAATACTCACCAAACTGAGCATGAGCAGCTTGCCACCAAGGCTCTGTTCTATGAGCAGATGGATTGGGGACAGTAGAAGAAGGGGAGGATCAGAGAAGACAGGATCAAACAGTCTTTTTACACAATGCAGAGGATTAACCCCTTAGGTTTCACAGTGAGTATAACAAGCATGCTTTACTGCATCTACAGACTGATTGTACTGTTGTGGGTTTAGTAACACTTACATTTTGGACAGAGGAGGGAATGGATAGAACCCCTTTCAGTTTTTCTTTCTCTCTGTTCCTTCGGGTGATTTTTCTCCATTTCCTGTCGTGAGAAATCGCAGGAAGTGAGAGGAAATCATTTCGAGGGAAATCCCTTCTTGTCATCGTAGTCACCAGAGCGTTTGAATCCCCTCTTCCTGTTCCGGTCACCATTGGAATGTTGAATTTCCCTTCAGTTCGGATGACAATGGTCATTCAGACTCATGGAGGGGGGGGGGATCCCTAATGGGGGCCCCAGACAGCCATGAAAACCTGGGATAAAAGGTGTAATGAGAGGGCCAGAACTAAAAGTCCCAAATATTTCATGTTAGGGGGAGGGGCCCAGGCAGTGTCAGTATTTTACTGCAAATTCTGCTTTAATATCAATAATTATCATTATGCTCCAGGCTTTCTTCTATTGTGCTCTGCTGCCATCTCCTGGCTAAAGCCGGCCATACACGGGTTGAATTCCAAAAATATTTTCTTTCGAAAATCTTTTCTAAGAATTTTCATTCAAATTTCGCACCATTAGCAGGCCACAGAAACGGACGATTTTTGTGCGACCATCGAATTTGAGTAATCGGGCATGCTGTACATTTTTTGAAAAACGAACAAATTTCTAATCAATGATAGGAGAATCGTGCAAGAAATATAGTCCAACAAGGAACGAGCGTGAGCTGTGACCTGAAAAGAAAATTCTTGGTTACAAAAATTATTTTCTGTTGCAACGTGTGAAATTGAAGTCTTGGCTGGTCAAATTTAGAAATCAAGGTGGCACCATCGGATTGCAAAACGCACAAAATTTCCGATTTTTAAAAAAAAAGAAATTCGGATGGAATTCGACCCGTGTAATGTGTATACTGTGTGCTGTCAGGCACACAGTTAACCCTTTGATTACCCCTAGATGTTAACCCTTCCCAGCCAGTGTCATTAGTACAGTGTCAGTGTATATTATCAGCACTGATCGCTGTATTAGTGCTACTGGAGATGTCAGTGTCAGTAAGTCAGTTCCCACAAAGTGTCAGTCAGTGTCAGATTGCCCGCCTCACTATGCGTTGTTGGTCACCGCCATCCTGTATAATAATAATAATTACTAGTACAAAAAAAAGAAAAATTCCAGTATCAATCCCATAGTTTGTAGATGCCATAACTTTCACACAAGCCAATCAATATACACATATTGGCGGGTCCTGGCCATCAATCATTGGCCGGGACCCACTGATTGGCTTGTGCTGTAACTAGCCGCAGCACAGCTGGGACGTCACGCACCCCTTACCTAGGAAGAGGCAGACAACATATCAGGTACATGATCCAGCCATAATTCAAGGCAAAGCTTTCTTTATTATCAAAAATAATAAATATCTTTGAAGGTTTTTTTTCTTATTGAGCTCTGAGGCTAATCCAGCATATAACATCAGAAATAGGACCGAAAGTGCATCTAAAGACAACCCCCCCAAAAAAGTTAATATAACTAAAAGTATTTTTTCTTTTTTTGGGCTCACACTTCATGCTTTTAGGTTTTGTGCAATCGAGGGGATGATGGAGCGGGTGATTGCTGATCTCCCTCCCCTCCACCTGGTGACACCTGCCATGTTGGTTCCGGGCTTGTAGTTTGGTCAGCAGAGCTTTGGCGGGGGGAGGGCACACTGCCAGGGGGTCATGGAAAGCGATCAGCAATGCACGTCACCCACCCCAGACTCTTGCACTATGTATATTTCCCAATCCAGACCCCCGCACTCTGTATTTTCTATACTTCTGACTCCCGCACTCTGTACTCTATATACTTCTGACTCCCGCATTCTGTACTTTCTATACTTCTGACTCCTGCACTCTGTACTTTCTATACTTCTGACTCCTGCACTCTGTACTTTCTATACTTCTGACTCCCGCACTCCGTACTGATATACTTCTGACTCCCGCACTCTGTACTTTATATACTTCTGACTCCCGCACTCTGTACTTTCTATACTTCTGACTCTCGCACTCTGTACTTTCTATACTTCTGACTCCCGCACTCTGTACTCTATATACTTCTGACCCCTGCACTCTGTACTTTCTATATTTCTGACTCCCGCACTCTGTACTTTCTATGCTTCTGACTCCCGCACTCTGTACTTTCTATACTTCTGACTCCCGCACTCTGTACTTTATATACTTCTGACTCCCGCACTCTGTACTTTCTATACTTCTGACTCTCGCACTCTGTACTTTCTATACTTCTGACTCCCGCACTCTGTACTCTATATACTTCTGACCCCTGCACTCTGTACTTTCTATATTTCTGACTCCCGCACTCTGTACTTTCTATGCTTCTGACTCCCGCACTCTGTACTTTCTATACTTCTGACGCCCACACTCTTTACTTTCTATACTTCTGACTCCCGCATTCCGTACTTTCTATACTTCTGACTCCCGCACTCCGTACTTTCTATACTTCTGACTCCCGCACTCTTTACTTTCTATACTTCTGACTCCCGCACTCTGTACTCTATATACTTCTGACTCCCGCATTCCGTACTTTCTATACTTCTGACTCCTGCACTCCGTACTTTCTATACTTCTGACTCCCGCACTCTGTACTGTATATACTTCTGACTCCTGCACTCCGTACTTTCTATACTTCTGACTCCCGCACTCTGTACTGTATATACTTCTGACTCCTGCACTCTGTACTTTCTGTACTTCTGACTCCTGCACTCCGTACTTTCTATACTTCTGACTCCCGCACTCTGTACTTTCTATATTTCTGACTCCTGCACTCCGTACTTTCTATACTTCTGACTCCCGCACTCCGTACTGTATATACTTCTGACTCCTGCACTCCGTACTTTCTATACTTCTGACTCCCGCACTCTGTACTGTATATACTTCTGACTCCTGCACTCCGTACTTTCTATACTTCTGACTCCTGCACTCCGTACTTTTTATACTTCTGACTCCCGCACTCTGTACTTTCTACACTTCTGACTCCTGCACTCCGTACTTTCTATACTTCTGACTCCCGCACTCTGTACTGTATATACTTCTGACTCCTGCACTCTGTACTTTCTATACTTCTGACTCCCGCACTCTGTACTGTATATACTTCTGACTCCTGCACTCTGTACTTTCTGTACTTCTGACTCCTGCACTCCGTACTTTCTATACTTCTGACTCCCGCACTCTGTACTGTATATACTTCTGACTCCTGCACTCTGTACTTTCTATACTTCTGACTCCCGCACTCTGTACTGTATATACTTCTGACTCCTGCACTCTGTACTTTCTGTACTTCTGACTCCTGCACTCTGTACTTTCTGTACTTCTGACTCCTGCACTCCGTACTTTCTATACTTCTGACTCCCGCACTCCGTACTTTCTATATTTCTGACTCCCGCACTCCGTACTTTCTATACTTCTGACTCCCGCACTCCGTACTGTATATACTTCTGACTCCCGCACTCTGTACTGTATATACTTCTGACTCCTGCACTCTGTACTGTATATACTTCTGACTCCCGCACTCTGTACTTTCTGTACTTCTGACTCCCGCACTCTGTACTTTCTATATTTCTGACTCCCGCACTCTGTACTTTCTATATTTCTGACTCCTGCACTCCGTACTTTCTATACTTCTGACTCCTGCACTCTGTACTTTCTGTACTTCTGACTCCCGCACTCTGTACTGTATATACTTCTGACTCCTGCACTCTGTACTTTCTATACTTCTGACTCCCGCACTCTGTACTTTCTATATTTCTGACTCCTGCACTCCATACTTTCTATACTTCTGACTCCCGCACTCTGTACTTTCTGTACTTCTGACTCCCGCACTCTGTACTGTATATACTTCTGACTCCTGCACTCTGTACTTTCTATACTTCTGACTCCCGCACTCGGTAGGTAGGCTCACATGATAAGCTCCTCCCACTGTTAGCACAATTTTGCCCCACCCACCCTTTGGCGGATCTGGCACATGTGCAGGCATTCCATGACGCCTCCTGGTGGCTGATCTGTATTAGAGATGTCGGCTCTGGAGAGGAGCAACGAGAGAACGATAATTCTGGACTCCATTAAATTGTATTGTAACTGTAATGTCCGCCTTCATATTGTAAAGCGCTCAGCAAACTGTAGGAGCGATATAAATCCTGTATGACAATAATCCTCCACTGACCAGCACTTCCAGGAGTGTACGTCTCCCCCCAGCTACTGATATGGTTCCTTCCAGTCACAGCAGGACAGAGCAGACATTGGGGGTCAGAGGGAGGAACCACTGAGTACAGAGGGGGGGACAGACAACCTATACTCCATGAAGCAGAGGATTATCAAGGGAGCCGCATTCAGTCTTTGCTCCGAGAAGACGGCCGCCTTATTTGTTTTACTGCCTGGCTCACTTTAAAAGCGGCTCTCTGCAGAACTGTATATTTGTCCATTTATTTCTTAGTCCAATAAAGTTAAACGAAAGAATAAAAAAGTCAGCGCTTGGTACGCCCCGCTCAACTCCACGTGCAGGAAGCGAGCTCCTGATTGGTCAGAAATGTAGCGAGTAGTGGGCGTAGTACGTCAAAGTAAGGTAATAAAGCGACATGATTGGCCAGAACAGTACGGCCAGCCCAACACAGCCTCTTGCGGGATGTAGTGGGCGGGGTTTACGCCACTGTGGGTAAAGAAGTGACGTGATTGGCCAGGACAGTACGGCATGCACAACACAGCCTCTCGTGGGGTGTACGCCGCTAAAGAGGAAAAATATGAATGGAAGTGCGCGTGCGCACACCCAATGTGAAGCCGTGGTTGAGTGTAGAAGGCGGGGTTAGGGCATGGGAAGGGCGGAAATGACATCAGTGGGCGGAACGTTGTCAGATTCCAGCCTAGGGGTACAGGGGAAGAGTCGTTCATGAGGGTCACCCTGTAGAGCGCCCCTCACAGAGCTCGCGTTATGGTGAGTGCGGGGTCACGTGTTCTACGACCTTTAAGGGCACCCGCCGCCTTCTACACTCGGCTGCCCTTTAATTGTGGGCGGAGCCAAGAACTTAAAGTGGGGAGCTGAGCACAGAGCCCCTGGGTGCCCCAAACCTCAGTCCTGCTCCTGTCATGGCTTCCTTGTTTTGTCTGAATAAAGCAGTGAAGGATTATCGCTGTCTGCTCTGGAGGACAGGAAATCCCCAAGTGACACCGGTGTCCCCATTGGAAGATTTCCCCCACTTCCTGTTCCGGTGACAACTGTACATTTGTTTTAATCGCCCTGTACTTCCTCTGGTAGTGATAATAGCCTCCAGGAGCTCAGGTTTGTGATTCCTTCACTTTGCAGGGATTTCGGCTCACTTCTTGTTGTGGCTACGGGAGTCAAGGGAAATCTCCCCAATGGGGACACTGATGGGAGTATCACCCCCTTTACTGCATCCAAAATGAAAAAATAAAGTTTTGCATTTTTATATTACAAAAAAAAATTGCAGATATATTATAAATTCCGGGAGCTTCCCCCCCCCTCCCCCCCCACTGACAGATTACTGATTGTCCGTTCTCTCCGCAGGCGAGTACTATGATAGTGGCTGGGCTGACTCTTGCCGTGGCGGGGTTTGCTGGTGAGTGTCGGTGTGAAGGTTGCTGTGTTTTCATTGGATGTCACTCTGTTTTCCCTCCTCCATTCATGGAAAATGATGTACTCCACCTACCCCAGACCCCTGCGCTACGTACTCCGCCCACCCCGGACCCCTGCGCTACGTACACCACCTACCCCGGACCCCTGCGCTTCGTACGCCGCCCACCCCAGACCCCTGCGCTTCGTACGCCGCCCACCCCGGACCCCTGCGCAACAAACGCCGCCCACCCCGGACCCCTGCGGTATGTACGCCGCCCACCCCAGACCCCTGCGCTTCGTACGCCGCCCACCCCGGACCCCTGCGCAATGTACGCCGCCCACCCCAGACCCCCGCGCTACGTACTCCGCCCACCCCAGACCCCTGCGCTACGTACTCCGCCCACCCCAGACCCCTGCGCTACGTACACCACCTACCTTGGACCCCTGCGCTTCGTACGCCGCCCACCCCAGACCCCTGCGCTACGAACGCCGCCCACCCAGGACCCCTGCGCTATGTACGCCACCTACCCCAGACCCCTGCGCTACGAACACCGCCCACCCCGGACCCCTGCGCTATGTACGCCACCTACCCCAGACCCCTGCACTACGAACACCGCCCACCCCGGACCCCTGCACTACGTACAGCGCCCACCCCGGACCCCTGCGCTACGTACGCCGCCCACCCCGGACCCCTGCGCTACGTACGCCGCCCACCCCGGACCCCTGCGCTACGTACGCCACCCACCCCGGACCCCTGCGCTACGTACGCCGCCCACCCCGGACCCCTGCGCTACGTACCCTGCCCACCCCAGACCCCTGCGCTACGTACCCTGCCCACCCCAGACCCCTGCGCTACGTACGCTGCACACCCCGGACGCCTGCGCTACGTACGCCGCCCACCCCGGACCCCTGCGCTACGTACGCCGCCCACCCCGGACCCCTGCGCTACGTACGCCGCCCACCCCGGACCCCTGCGCTACGTACGCCGCCCACCCCGGACCCCTGCGCTACGTACGCCGCCCACCCCGGACCCCTGCGCTACGTACTCCACCTACCCCAGACCCCTGCGCTACGTACCCTGCCCACCCCGGACCCCTGCGCTACGTACTCCGCCCACCCCGGACCCCTGCTCTATGTACTATATCAGGGGTGGGCAAACTGCGCCTCTCCAGCTGTTACAGGACTACAAGTTCCATCATGCCTCTGCAAGTCATAGCTGTAACTGTCAGTTTTGTAATCTTTGCAATGCCTCATGGGAAATGTAGTTCCACAACAGCTGGAGAGCCGCAGGTTGCCTACCCCTGATCTATATGATGTACAGAGACTGTAGACTTTGATAGGATGCAATATCCCATGTTTTAAATGGTCGGCCAGGGGGGCGTGAAATAAAGGCAGTTGAGCCATGGTTTATTCCCATGCTCTCCGCCCTCCCATCCCCCAATGGCTCACCTAAAAAGAAAGCATACATCGTTGGGTTGCCATTGAACATAAATGGCACCATAACGCACATCTCGTGTTGTGTCTTGCTGTCATTTTTGGTAACACATTACTGTAGTTCATAGTTGAGATCGGCCCTTTAAGATTTGTACCCATCATAATATTCCATCCTAAACCAAAGAACGGATCCGCCTCTAGTAGGCGGGGACATCGGACCGATTTTCTGAAGAAGTTTTGTATTTTTTTTAGGCCGTTACGTTCTACAAGCTTTCAAACACCTGGAGCCTCAAGTGAAGCAAGCGATGCAGACCCTGCCAAAGTCGGTGAGTTTCTTAACCCCTGGCCTACAGGGCACTTATTCCCCCTTCCCCCCCAGGCCAATTTCCAGCTTTCAGCGCTGTCACACTTTGAATGACAATTGCGCGGTCATGCAACACTGTACCCATATGACATTTTTATCATTTTTTTGTGACAGATAGAGCTTTCTTTTGGCGGTATTTAATCACCTCGGGGATTTTTATTTTTTCTTAAACAAACCAAAAACCACTGAAAATTTTGAAAAAAAATGTTTTTTCTTAGTTTTTGTTATAAAATTTGGCAAATAAGTGATTTTTCTCCTTCACTAATGTGCGCTAATGAGGCTGCAGTGATGGGCACTGATAGGCTGCACTGATGGAAACTGATAGCTGGCACTGATGAGGAGGCACTGGTAGGTGGCACTGATAGGCATTGACAGGCATCACTGATGGGTACTGAAAGGCAGCACTGATACATGGCACTGATTTATGGCACTGTTAGGCGGCACTAACTGGCACTGATGCACACTGATAGGCGGTACTGACCGGCACTGATAGGTGGCACTGATTGGCAGCAGATAGGTGGCACTGAGTGGCACTGATGGATGACACTGAAAGGCAGCTCAGATGGGCACTGATATGTGGCATTGATGTGCACTGGTATGCACTGATATGTGGCATTGATGTGGCACTGATAGGCACGTGGCACTGATCGGCACTGACAGGTGGCACTGCTGGGGCTACACTGATCATCAGTGTAGATGTCCCCTCCGCGGAAAGCCGATTACCGGCTCTCCTCTCCTCTGTCAGTGTGACAGCTCGAGAGGAGAGAAATGCCGATAACCGGCATTTCCGTGTTTACATGTGATCAGCTGTGATTGGACACAGCTGATCACATGACCGAGCCGACATCTTCGGCTCTTTCCGTGATTGGTGATCCGCTGTGTCCGAGGGACACAGCGCACAGCTGATCACCGTGCTGCGCACTCCCTGAGCCACACATGTGCGGTGAGAATGGGAGGACGCCATATGACGTCCTCTCAGAACGAGAGAACCGCCTTGCGCCCGTCATTGGACTATATGGCAGGCGGGAGGAGGTTAAAGGGAAACTATAACTGTTTTGGGCAATTTTATTTTTAGGGTTTTTATGTTTACTCTTTTTTTTTTTTTTCAAATGGATGGATTTATCTTATTTATTCATTGTTTCAAGTCTTTAAAATAATGGAATATATTTATAAAGAACAGCTATTCCCAAAACTACAAAATGGTTGTTGATCCTTCGCAGCAGCTACAGCCAGCATTATAGCCATGTGTCTCCCCCTTCCTCCGTGTACTATCTGGCACAAGCTCCTTCCACTGAAACCAACGATGGGGCACTATTCCTCCCACTGACACCAAGGATGGGGCACTATTCCCCCCACTGACACCAAGGATGGGGCACTATTCCTCCCACTGACACCAATGATGGGGCACTATTCCTCCCACTGACACCAATGATGGGGCACTATTCCTCCCACTGATACCAATGATGGGGCACTATTCCCCCCACTGACACCAATGATGGGGCACTATTCCTCCCACTGATACCAATGATGGGGCACTATTCCTCCCACTGATACCAATGATGGGGCACTATTCCTCCCACTGATACCAATGATGGGGCACTATTCCCCCCACTGACACCAATGATGGGGCACTATTCCTCCCACTGACACCAATGATGGGGCACTATTCCTCCCACTGATACCAATGATGGGGCACTATTCCCCCCACTGACACCAATGATGGGGCACTATTCCTCCCACTGATACCAATGATGGGGCACTATTCCTCCCACTGATACCAATGATGGGGCACTATTCCCCCCACTGATACCAATTATGGGGCACTATTCCTCCCACTGATACCAATGATGGGGCACTATTCCTCCCACTGACACCAATGATGGGGCACTATTCCTCCCACTGACACCAATGATGGGGCACTATTCCTCCCACTGACACCAAGGATGGGGCACTATTCCTCCCACTGACACCAAGGATGGGGCACTATTCCCCCCACTGACACCAAGGATGGGGCACTATTCCCCCCACTGACACCAAGGATGGGGCACTATTCCTCCCACTGACACCAAGGATGGGGCACTATTCCTCCCACTGACACCAAGGATGGGGCACTATTCCTCCCACTGACACCAATGATGGGGCACTATTCCTCCCACTGACACCAAGGATGGGGCACTATTCCCCCCACTAACACCAAGGATGGGGCACTATTCCTCCCACTGACACCAAGGATGGGGCACTATTCCTCCCACTGACACCAAGGATGGGGCACTATTCCTCCCACTGACACCAAGGATGGGGCACTATTCCTCCCACTGACACCAAGGATGGGGCACTATTCCTCCCACGGACACCGAGGATGGGGCACTATTCCTCCCACGGACACCGAGGATGGGGCACTATTCCTCCCACGGACACCGAGGATGGGGCACTATTCGTTCCACTGACACCGAGGATGGGGCACTATTCCTCCCACTGACACCGAGGATGGGGCACTATTCGTTCCACTGACACCGAGGATGGGGCACTATTCGTTCCACTGACACCGAGGATGGGGCACTATTCCTCCCACTGACACCGAGGATGGGGCACTATTCCTCCCACTGACACCGAGGATGGGGCACTATTCCTCCCACTGACACCGAGGATGGGGCACTATTCCTCCCACTGACACCGAGGATGGGGCACTATTCCTCCCACTGACACCGAGGATGGGGCTCTATTCCTCCCACTGACACCGAGCTTGGGGCACTATTCCTCTTACTGACACCAAAGATAGGGCATTGTATACTCTCACTAGACGCCAGGCCAATTTCTACTCCCACTGGCCATAGGCCGGCCCCCCTTAATCTCAAGGACTGGAAACTGGCCCTTTGTTTAAAAACTTTGAGTACCCCTTGCCTAGGCAGTCGGAGCAAAAGGGGGAGCAGGTACCTATCAAAATCAGGAAGCCGCTCCCCAAAGGTACCAATTCTTCACGGGGAGCAAGTCCTTAAAGTGGAACACCCCCTTTTGGGTGGACCTCTACTTTAAGTGACTGACTGCTGAAGCTATGTCGGCTTAGTGCCGCCATTAATTTCGAAATTCGACCAGCCAAGCCTTCGGTTTCAGCTTGTGTTGCTACAGAAAAGAATTTTTGTGGCCAAGAATTTTCTTTTCCTTTCAGCTCATGCTCATTTCTTTTTTTTATTATGTTTTCTGCTCGATTCTCTCATCATTGATTAGAAATTCGTTCAATTTCCAACATGCCCAATCACTCAAGTTCGATGGTCGCACAAAAATCATCCGTTTCTGTGGCCCACTAATGGTGTGAAATTCGAACGGAACTTCTTAGAAACGATTTTCGAAAAAGAAAATTCTTTTGGAATTCGACCCGTGTGTGGCCGGCTTTAGATGAGTTGTAACCAGGGGCGGACTGACAACTCATGGGGCCCCCGGGCAATAGGGGATCATGGGGCCCCTGTGTCCTTGCCCAAACTCAAAAAAGCCTATGAAAAAGGTACCAGCGGCATCTCATGGGGCCCCCTACTGACCCCGGGCCCTCGGGCAGTGCCGAGTTTCCAAATGGTCAGCCCGCCCCTGGTTGTAGCTGAAAAAACAACCTTACCTGTCAAACCAACAAAAACTCCTTGTAATCACCAGACGTGGGCTCCCCCTAAGGGCCGGTTATGTAAGTGCGGCAGCTCTGGCTGAAGTGGGTCAAGCGAGTGATGTTCATCCAGAGCCAACTATTCACAGCTCTGCCTGAACACTAATCCTACCATGTGGCTGGATTTCTGTGATTACAGAGGATATTTAATCACCTTTCTTTTGGGGAGAATAAACAGTAAATTGTTTTAGGATCTAGATCCATGTTCAAGAAATCGAGACAGAAGAGAGATCGGAAAGCTGCCACTGCAAATTTGGTTTTTACAGGTCTTTAGAAGCTCCAGGGCCACAGCCCCCCATCCTTGTGTTTCACTGCTTGAATGGAGCTGTGGGCAAAATCAAAAAATTATATATGTGATGAAGTCTGTCAGTTATTATTAACCCCTCGCCCTCCAGAGGATTCCCCCCCCCCCCCCCCTTACTGACCAGGCCATTTTTTGCATTACGGCGCTGCATTATTTTAACTTTCGGGGGGGGGGGGGGGAGTTTGTAGACCACACACCCACCAAAGGGGGCTATCAAAGGGTCACAGCCTATACAGACGTGTGGTGCCCGGGCGGGGCTCGCTACTCAAAGCATCCGCGCTGCCCTGCATATCCTCCAAAGACCAGACCAGCCCCATAATGAACTGCGGACAGGTGCTGGCTGCTTATCAGTGCTGAATACCTAACCTGAGAGCCAATGGAGCCTAGCCTAGGCATCTCCTTCACTCTGACATTGCATCCAAATGGAGCCTAGCCTAGGCATCTCCTCCACTCTGACATTGCATCCAAATGGAGCCTAGCCTAGGCATCCCCTCCACTCTGACATTGCATTTAAATGGAGCCTAGGCATCTCCTCCGCTCTGACATTGCATCCAAATGGAGCCTAGCCTAGGAATCTCCTCCACTCTGACATTGCATCCAAATGGAGCCTAGCCTAGGAATCTCCTCCACTCTGACACTGCATCCAAATGGAGCCTAGCCTAGGAATCTCCTCCACTCTGACACTGCATCCAAATGGAGCCTAGCCTAGGCATCCCCTCCACTCTGGCACTGCATCCAAATGGAGCCTAGCCTAGGCATCCCCTCCACTCTGGCACTGCATCCAAATGGAGCCTAGCCTAGGCATCCCCTCCACTCTGGCACTGCATCCAAATGGAGCCTAGCCTAGGCATCTCCTCCACTCTGACATTGCATCCAAATGGAGCCTAGCCTAGGAATCTCCTCCACTCTGATGTTGCATCCACAAGAGAGGGAGACTAGGCAGAGGGACATCTGTCGGGATAGCCACGCTTATCTGAGGTCTGTAACGGGGGAGATGTAAACTGAGCAGGTGAGCACAGTTACATTCGGTAGAAGATCCGCAAAGGGGAGATTGCATTGGGGGCATTACACTCAATTTGGAAGATTGCTCTGGGGGGGATTGCATTGGGGGCATTACACTTGATTTGGGAGATTGCTCTGGGGGGGGGGGATTGCATTGGGGGCATTACACTCAATTTGGAAGATTGCTCTGGGGGGGATTGCATTGGTGGCATTACACTTGATTTGGGAGATTGCTCTGGGGGGGGGGATTGCATTGGGGGCATTACACTTTATGTAGGAGATTTCACTGGGGGGATTGCATTGGGGGCATTAGACTTTATGTAGGAGATTTCACTGGGGGGGGATTGCATTGGGGGCATTAGACTTTATGTAGGAGATTTCACTGGGGGGGGATTGCATTGGGGGCATTAGACTTTATGTAGGAGATTTCACTGGGGGGGATTGCATTGGGGGCATTGCACTTGATTTGGGAGCTTTACATTGGAGGGATTGCACATTATACTGGGGGAGATTCACATGGGGGAGATACACTGTGGGGGAATACACTTGGGTGATTACATTGGGAGCATTACACTGGGGAATTTACATTGGGGGGATTTACATGGAGGGGATTAAACTGGGGGGATTTACATGGGGGCGGGGGATACACTGGAAGGATTACACTTGGGGGGTTCACACTGGAGGGACTGCATTGATGGGGCATTACACTTGCAGGATTACTCTGGGGAGATTTACATGGGGGTGTGGGGGGGCGTGGACATTGGGGGCATTACATCAGGTCTACTGGATGCATTAAACTGGGAGAAATACATGAGGGGTGGAGGGTAATACACTCTGGAGGGATTACACTTCGGGGATTCACACTTGAAGGATTGCTTTAGGGGCATTGCACTTGGGGGGGATTACACTGTGAGGATTTATATGGGGGGATTACACTGAGGGGATTACATCGGGGGGGGGGGATTAAATTGGGAAGAGTAACCTGAGGGGGTTTAGACAGAGGGCATACACTCAGGGGAAGGATTAACAGCACTACTATTGCCATTATATGCTATGTTCTATGGGGGGCAAAAAAATGATTGGGGGGGTGGAGAGCGACACCATGTTTTCCTGCACCTGGTGACACCAACCCTAGTGATGCTACTGCTCTCCCATATCTATGATGCAACTTTGAGGAAATAGTGAGGCGTGGACTGTGGCTCAGAAAAAGTTGCTGTCTCTTTAGTGAATAGGGACAAGCTAGGTGAATGAATACATGGACATAGAGGGATCAGTCAGCCATGACACTACAAACTGCAATCACAAAACGTGAGCTCATCATTACAAGGTAAGGTAAACAAACCGCACGGGGAATAAAACTACACTAATACCAAAACAAAACAGAAACATTTGAAAGTGTACATTGCCTTTAGAAATTGGGTTGGCAATGGCACTTCCTGTATTTCTGTCCTGATTTATTTATTTCTTTCCGGTACTTCTATATCGCCATCAATTTACGCAGCACTTTACATATATATTGTACATTCACATCAGTCCCCGCCCCCGAGGAGCGTACAATCTAAGGTCCCTAACTCACATTCATACATACACATACTAGGGACAATTTAGACAGGAGCCAATTAACCTACCAGCATGTCTTTGGAGTGTGGGAGGAACCCGGTGTACCCGGAGGAAACCCACGCAGGCACAGGGAGAATATGCAAAAGCCAGGCAGGTGGTGCCATGGTTGAAATTCAAACCAACGACTCTAATACTGCCAGGGGGAAGTGCTAACCATTCAGCCACTGTGCTAATAGGTTCCCTTCAAGAAGTTTTTGGGGTTTTGCTTTTATTTTTTAATTTGAAACTTTTTTTCTTACAGTTCTTACTGGAATTTTGTTTTTTCGTTTAGGCATTTGCCGGTTATTACAAAGGTGGATTTGAACCCAAAATGACTAAAAGGGAAGCCGCGCTGGTGTTGGCAGTCAGGTAAGTGCGAAGAGTCACATGATCAATAAATACAAATGATCTGATTCTAAGTGTGTGCTTTTCCCACGTTTTCTGTGTCCCGGTACCATTAACCTCTTGGCGCCGGCCGTACGTAAACGTGTGGCCTCCCGGTGTCTGGGCCTTGACGCCGAGCGGCCGCACATTTGCATGCAATTAAGAAAAACATATGTGCTGAGAGCGCACGCTCCCAACACTCATGTCCGGTACTCATGGAAAGGTCCCGATCTGCCCTTTTGATCGGGACCTTTCCCAATCATGTGACCGGTGTGACAGTGAATCACGGCGGTCACATGACCCTAAAACCCGCCTCCCGGCTTCTGAAACCCTTAAAGGACCGGGAGGACTGCGCCAAGGGGTTAAAGAGGAACTTTCACCTTCCCGTGTAAATTCTTGCCTAATGCTCCTTTCCAACCTTTCACTGCTTAACCGCTTTCCTACCACCCTATACTGCTACAGGGCGGCGGGGTGCGCAGAATCACGTATATATACACATGATTTTGCATTTCCGGGTAGGGGGCGCGCGCCCTTCCCACGACGCTATTCGCCGCCTCGGCTGTCAATCACTGGGTCCCGGCTCGTGATTACTCGCCAGCACCCGGTGATCAAGGAGCATTACCGATGGAGAGAGAGAACTGTATGTAAACAACACAGTTCTCTCCCCTGTCCGCTCCTGCACACTGCTTTGTATGGCTCTGCGTAGCAGAGCCATACAAAGCAGTGTGCTTACAGTTAAATGCACAGAGACAGCACACAGTTAACCCTTTCATCACCCCATATGTTAACCCCTTCCTGCCCAGTGCCATTAGGACAGTGTCAGTGCTTTTTATTAATATTGATCACTGTATTGGTGTCACTGGGGACGTCAGTGACACCAAGTCAGTTCCCCCCCAGTGTCAGAATGCCCCCTGCAATCCCGCTATAAGTCGCTGATCGCCGCCATTACTACTAGAAAAAAAAATCCTAGTATTTATCCCGCCATTTGCAAACGCTATAACTTTCACGTAAACCAATTCATTTACACGTATTGTGATTTTTTTTAAGCAAAGACATGTCGCAGAATACATTTTGGCCTAAATTTATGATGAAATTTGATTTTTTTTTTAAATTTTTTTACTGGCTATATTTACTAGCAAAAAGTCAAAAATACAGTTTTTTTTTTTTTTTCTCAAGGTGATTGTAGCCGTATTATTGCACTTGAGACACGAACAATTGAGTACTGACATGATACTTTTTTTATTTGCACTAAAATTGTCCTCAAAATTGTATGTTAGTGCAAATAAAAAAAGTATCATGTCAGTACTCAATTGTTTTTTTCTAAAAATTGTCTTTTTTTTTATATAGCACAAAAAATAAAAACCGCACAGGCGATCGAATACCACCAAAAGAAAGCTCTATTCATAAGGAAAAAAAAAAGGCCGTAAATTTAATTTGGGTGCAGCGTTGCATGACCGCAAAATTGTCAGTTAACCACTTGCCGCCCAGCCACTGTAGATATACGGCGGCAGGGCGGCACTCGCAGGCAAAACCACGTTTTAAAACGTGTGTTTTGTAAACAAATAGGAGGCGCGCGCAAGGCGCGCCGCCGCCCTATCTGTCCCGCCGATCACCGCCGCAGATGTGAGTCGCCGGGTCACAGCCGGTCCTTAGCTGCTGTTTCCCGGCGATCGGCGGAAAACAGTGACAGACAGCACAGCTGCAGTAGCTGTGCTGTCTGTACTTCCCTGTCAGTTTGAGGATGAGCTGATCGAGAAAGAACAGTTTCTCTTTCTCGATCAGCCTTATCCCGCCCAGTACACACCCCGCCCCCTAGTAAAACACTCCCCTCACTCCTATAACCCTTCCCTTCAAAAAAAGTTAACCCCTTCCTCCCCAGTGCCATTAGTACAGTGTCAGTGTTTTTTTTTTTTGCACTGATCACTGTATTAGTGTTTTTGGGCATGTCAGTGACTCCAAGTCAGTACACAATGTCAGAATGTCCGCCGCAGTCCCGCCATAAGTCGCTGGTTGCCGCCATAATTCGCTGATCGCCGCCATTATTAGTATAAAAAAAACCCTAAAAATCCCAGTATTCCTGCCATTTGTAAACGCTATAACTTTCACGTAAACCAATTAATTTACACGTATTGGGTTTTTTTTTT
Source organism: Staurois parvus (assembly GCF_062004578.1). NCBI lineage: Eukaryota > Metazoa > Chordata > Amphibia > Anura > Ranidae > Staurois > Staurois parvus. The sequence goes on along the minus strand of NW_028320057.1, from coordinate 45,797 downwards.
AGCAAAGACATGTCGCAGAATACATTTTGGCAGAAATATATGACTAAATTTTGATTTTTGATTTTTTTTTTTACTGGACATGTTTTATAGCAAAAAGTCCAAAATATTGTTTTTTATTCCTCAAAATTGTCAGCCTTTTTTTTTTATAGTGCAAAAAATAAAAACCGCACAGGCGATCAAATACCACCAAAAGGAAGCTCAATTTGTGGGGAAAAAAAGGATGTAAATTTCATTTATGTACCGTATTGCATGACCGCGCAATTGTCCGTTAAACTAGCGCAGCGCTGTATAGCAGAAAAATGGTGTAAATTGCAGTATCTATACCATAGTTTGTAGACGCTATAACTTCACACAAAGCAATCAATATACACTTATTGGGATTTTTTTTACCAAAAACATGGAGCAGAATACATTTTGGCCTAAATTTATAACCAACTTTGAGTTTACTATATATTTTTTATAGCTGAAAGTAAAAAATATTGTTTTTCTTCAAACTTTTTGGCCTTTTTTTGTTTATAGCGTGAAAAATAAAAAGCGCACAGGTGATCAAATTACACCAAAAGAAAGCTCTATTTGTGTGAAAAAAAGGACATAAATTTCGTTTGGGTGCAGCATTGCATGACCGCGCAATTATCAGTTGAATTAGTGCAGCGCCGAGTAGCAAAAAGAGGCGTGGTCATTAAGGGGGGTAAATCCTCTGGGGGTCAAGTGGTTAAAGTAACACAGCGCCGTAACGCAAAAAATGGCCTGGTCAGGAAGGGGGGGGGGGTAAATCCTGTGGAGGGAAAGGGGTTAACCCCTTGGCGCCCGGGCTTTGTGACGCCAGGGGACGAGATTTAGGGTCATGTGACCGCCATGATTGGCTGTCACATGATTGGAAAGCTCCTGTAGCAATCAGGACCTTTCTGTGAGGTGCCGGTAAATGTGGCGGGAGCGAGCAGGGCGGCACGCTCGGCACATCTTTTGTTTACATTGAGTATTGCAAACATGCAGCACCAAGGCCCAGCCCTCGAGAGGCCGCGGATTTGCGTACGCTCGGCGCCAAGGAGTTCAAGCGGCAGCAACCTCCACTATCTTACGTTTACCTATTGGTACGTTTATAATAAAGCTTACTTGGCGGTAAAATGAATATCTACTAATTGTTTTTTTCTAAAAATTGTCTTTTTTTTTATATAGCACAAAAAATAAAAACCGCACAGGCGATCGAATACCACCAAAAGAAAGCTCTATTCATAAGGAAAAAAAAAAGGCCGTAAATTTAATTTGGGTGCAGCGTTGCATGACCGCAAAATTGTCAGTTAACCACTTGCCGCCCAGCCACTGTAGATATACGGCGGCAGGGCGGCACTCGCAGGCAAAACCACGTTTTAAAACGTGTGTTTTGTAAACAAATAGGAGGCGCGCGCAAGGCGCGCCGCCGCCCTATCTGTCCCGCCGATCACCGCCGCAGATGTGAGTCGCCGGGTCACAGCCGGTCCTTAGCTGCTGTTTCCCGGCGATCGGCGGAAAACAGTGACAGACAGCACAGCTGCAGTAGCTGTGCTGTCTGTACTTCCCTGTCAGTTCGAGGATGAGCTGATCGAGAAAGAACAGTTTCTCTTTCTCGATCAGCCTTGTCCCGCCCAGTACACACCCCGCCCCCTAGTAAAACACTCCCCTCACTCCTATAACCCTTCCCTTCAAAAAAAAGTTAACCCCTTCCTCCCCAGTGCCATTAGTACAGTGTCAGTGTTTTTTTTTTTTTTGCACTGATCACTGTATTAGTGTTTTTGGGGATGTCAGTGACCCCAAGTCAGTACCCCCCAATGTCAGAATGTCCACCGCAGTCCCGCCATAAGTCGCTGGTCGCCGCCATAATTTGCTGATCGCCGCCATTATTAGTATAAAAAAAACCCTAAAAATCCCAGTATTCCCGCCATTTGTAAACGCTATAACTTTCACGTAAACCAATTAATTTACACGTATTGGGTTTTTTTTTAGCAAAGACATGTCGCAGAATACATTTTGGCAGAAATATATGACTAAATTTTGATTTTTGATTTTTTTTTTTACTGGACATGTTTTATAGCAAAAAGTCCAAAATATTGTTTTTTATTCCTCAAAATTGTCAGCCTTTTTTTTTATAGTGCAAAAAATAAAAACCGCACAGGCGATCAAATACCACCAAAAGAAAGCTCAATTTGTGGGGAAAAAAAGGATGTAAATTTCATTTATGTACCATATTGCATGACCGCGCAATTGTCCGTTAAACAAGCGCAGCGCTGTATAGCAGAAAAATGGTGTAAATTGCAGTATCTATACCATAGTTTGTAGACGCTATAACTTCACACAAAGCAATCAATATACACTTATTGGGATTTTTTTTTACCAAAAACATGGAGCAGAATACATTTTGGCCTAAATTTATAACCAACTTTGAGTTTACTATATATTTTTTATAGCTGAAAGTAAAAAATATTGTTTTTCTTCAAACTTTTTGGCCTTTTTTTGTTTATAGCGTGAAAAATAAAAAGCACACAGGTGATCAAATTACACCAAAAGAAAGCTCTATTTGTGTGAAAAAAAGGACGTAAATTTCGTTTGGGTGCAGCATTGCATGACCGCGCAATTATCAGTTGAATTAGTGCAGCGCCGAGTAGCAAAAAGAGGCGTGGTCATTAAGGGGGGTAAATCCTCAGGAGGTCAAGTGGTTAAAGTAACACAGCGCCGTAACGCAAAAAATGGCCTGGTCAGGAAGGGGGGGGGGTAAATCCTGTGGAGGGAAAGGGGTTAACCCCTTGGCGCCAGGGCTTTGTGACACCAGGGGACGAGATTTAGGGTCATGTGACCGCCATGATTGGCTGTCACATGATTGGAAAGCTCCTGTAGCAATCAGGACCTTTCCGTGAGGTGCCGGTAAATGTGGCGGGAGCGAGCAGGGCGGCACGCTCGGCACATCTTTTGTTTACATTGAGTATTGCAAACATGCGGCACCAAGGCCCAGCCCTCGAGAGGCCGCGGATTTGCGTACGCTCGGCGCCAAGGAGTTCAAGCGGCAGCAACCTCCACTATCTTACGTTTACCTATTGGTACGTTTATAATAAAGCTTACTTGGCGGTAAAATGAATATCTACTAATTGTTTTTTTCTAAAAATTGTCTTTTTTTTTATATAGCACAAAAAATAAAAACCGCACAGGCGATCGAATACCACCAAAAGAAAGCTCTATTCATAAGGAAAAAAAAAAGGCCGTAAATTTAATTTGGGTGCAGCGTTGCATGACCGCAAAATTGTCAGTTAACCACTTGCCGCCCAGCCACTGTAGATATACGGCGGCAGGGCGGCACTCGCAGGCAAAACCACGTTTTAAAACGTGTGTTTTGTAAACAAATAGGAGGCGCGCGCAAGGCGCGCCGCCGCCCTATCTGTCCCGCCGATCACCGCCGCAGATGTGAGTCGCCGGGTCACAGCCGGTCCTTAGCTGCTGTTTCCCGGCGATCGGCGGAAAACAGTGACAGACAGCACAGCTGCAGTAGCTGTGCTGTCTGTACCTCCCTGTCAGTTCGAGGATGAGCTGATCGAGAAAGAACAGTTTCTCTTTCTCGATCAGCCTTGTCCCGCCCAGTACACACCCCGCCACCTAGTAAAACACTCCCCTCACTCCTATAACCCTTCCCTTCAAAAAAAAGTTAACCCCTTCCTCCCCAGTGCCATTAGTACAGTGTCAGTGTTTTTTTTTTTTTTGCACTGATCACTGTATTAGTGTTTTTGGGGATGTCAGTGACCCCAAGTCAGTACCCAATGTCAGAATGTCCGCCGCAGTCCCGCCATAAGTCGCTGGTCGCCGCCATAATTCGCTGATCGCCGCCATTATTAGTATAAAAAAAAAACTAAAAATCCCAGTATTCCCGCCATTTGTAAACCGTCTAAGCAGGGCCGGTCTTGAATTGGGTTCAGATCCATTGGGATAAGATGCATAATTTAACACCTTCGTTGTGACTGGGCATCATATGATGTCCTATCAAAACGAGCCGTTCACGCGGCCGCGCAGCTTCGCGATCTGTCCATGGGACAAAACCGGCCCGTTGCCAGTGTCATGTGACCAATGTGACCAATCACAGCAGATCACATGTCGATTGTTTACTATGGATGGCTTCCAGTCATACCATCCATTTTATACAATTGCATTGGTCAAGGCAGTCACATGATACAGACGGGGCCATTCACAGCCCATCTGTACCATGTGATCAGCGTTGCCCAATCACAGCTAATCACAACAAGACTGAATGAATCCGTTTCATTCAGTAACAATGATTGCAAATATCAATGAAATACATCGGTATTAGCAATCATAATGTGTTTAAAATTAAAAAAAAAGATTAAAAAAAATCCTGATCACTTGCCCAGAGTAGTTCAATGTTACTATGGTAACCTTGTATTGCTTTGTTCACAGTGTGCTCTAAAATAAAATAGTAAAAAAAAAAAGAAAAAATTTAATAAAAAAATTATAGAAACATTTGAAAAAAAAATACAAATTCAATTATTATTTTTATTTTCACCAAAGAAATATAACAGAATACATTTTGACCTAAATGTATGAAGAAATGTTATTTATTTGCAAAATTTTATTACAGAACTGAAGAAAAGTGCGCTTTTTTTTTTTGTTGTTTTTTTTTTCAGAAGTTTCATGTGTTTTTTGTTTTATTTAGCAAAATATAAAAAACTGGGTGGTGATTAAATACCATCAAAAGAAAGCTCTATTTGTGTGAAAAAAATGATAAAAATGTCAAATGGGTACAGTGTTGCATGACCGTGCAATTGTCATTCAACGTATGACAGCGCAGAAAGCTGAAAATTGGCCTGGACAGGAAGGGGGTAGAAGTGCTCGGTATTGAAGTGGTTAAACGCAAAACCAAAAAAGTAAAAAATTACATCTTACCAATCATTAGATGCGGCTGCATTCGTTTTTCTTTTATTTTTAGGCTTTTTTCCCCTGTTTTCACCTGGTGATCTGGCCAGTAACACACTTCCCGTATTAGAGTGCCCCCCCCACACGCACTCTGGATGAAGGAACAGATGGGGCACATTTGGACAGCAGCATTGTTACTCCGGAGGAGAGGGGAGTGTTAGGTAGACTAGCAGATTTAGATACATTAACAAATGAAGCCAAACTCCATCTCACACGTTATAAGCGGTTACAGCAGTTTTTGTTTCCTTTTGGGATAAAGGTCTTGCATGAATAAATAAAAGCTGATCATTGTAAGCACCCCTGTCAGTGTTAAATGGTTTGTCTCACCCCTCTAACTGCTACATCTGGAAGAGCTCTTGTGCTTTTAAGAAACAACAGACTTACTGGCCAGATCACCAGATGAAAATAGAAGAAAGAAAGCTTAAAAAAAATACTAATGCAGACATCACATCTAATAAATGGTAAGCTGTAATGTTTGCTTTTTGGGCTTACCACTTTACCTTTGTTGGAACCACCACCTTCATATTACATTGGACTCGGGTCAGATTTTTTTTTTTTTCTTTTTTTAGAAGGGTCTATACCCACTGGAGACCTGGAAGGTTTTACCCTCTTCATGACCAGGCCATTTTTTCCTATTTAGCACTGCGTTCCTTTAACTGGTAATTGTGCGATTATGCAACGCTGTACTCAAACAAAATTTATGTCTTTTTTTTCACACAAATAGAGCTTTTTTTGGTGGTATTTGATCAACCGCTGGGTTTTTCTTTTGCAATTACAAATAAAAAACAAAAAACATTTTGAAAAAAAAAAACAGTATTTTTTAAATTTCCCAATAAAAATAAAAATCAAATTTCCTTATAAATTTAGGCCAAAATGTATTCTGCTGCGTCTTTAGTAAAAAAAAAAAAAAAAAAAAAAAAAAAAAATCCCAGTAAATGTATATATGAATGATCTATACAAGATGAAAGTTAAGGTAGAAGAATAAAAATCGATGTCTGTGTATTTAGTGAAAAGAGTGATCACTGATTGATTGATTGATTGTTTGACTCGCATTCATACATACACATACTAGGTCCAATTTAGACAGGAGCCAATTAACCTACCAGCATGTCTTTGGAGTGTGGGAGGAAACCGGAGTACCCGGAGGAAACCCACACAGGCACAGGGAGAACATGCAAACTCCAGGCAGGTGGTGCTGTGGTTGGGATTGGAACCAACGACCCGAGTACTGCCAGGTGGAAGTGCTAACCATTTAGTCACTGTGCTGCCCATAATTTTGCCAAATTCCCACAGCCGCGGTGTTGTCGCAGCCATGGCGGACATTCTACGCCCATTGGATTAGAGCCATTCAAGCGCATAGCATTGCTCCTGACAACCGCGTGCGAAGGTTGCAGTGCGCTAGTGTGGGGTTCAAGCAGGTGGTGAGGAGGCACATCAGCTTGTCAGATTCTCTCTGCACAGCGATCCAATTTCTGACTGCAAAGCACTTTTTTTTTTAATTATGTTTTAGAATGTAAACATTTTTATTTATTTTTCTTTTACATTTTTATTAACTGCCCTCTTGGGGACGTCTATACAGACCCCCGATGCCTCACATTTGGGACACAGAGAGGGACTGAGGGCAGAGATTCAACAGTCCCTTTTCTCTGTAGCCTCAGCTGCACTGGACTGTGAATGAATGGGAAGTGCTCTGAGGCTTCCTGTTCATTCACAAACTGAAGCATAGTAAACACAGTTGAGTCTGCTTCAGTGAACAATGGACACAGGAGTCATCGGTGCTCACTCAGTGTTCATTCAGGAAAGGAAGAGACGATAAAATAGGGCATATTTATGCCCCCCTCACCCCGCACTCCATCCTGAAAAGATTCCTTTTTTGTGCCTACAGTAGATGCCGATGGGAGAGGAGGGAAGCTGGTAGCACTGCAGAGGGGGGGGGGGGGGGGGGCTGGACAGCACAGGGGTGGGGGCACAGGATACTGATCCCCGCTGCAGGGGGTAACGGTATATGCGCCCCCACCCCTGTGCTGTCTGGGCTCCTCTTTTCCCCCACAGCGCTGCTGGCTTTCCTCCTCTTTTTCTCTCTTGCTTCCTGCAGGGGGGAACAGTATCTGCGCCCCCACCCCTGTACTGTTTAGTCCCCCCCTGTATGGCCCCCCCCCACAGTGCTGCTGGCTTTCCTTCTCTTTCTGTCTCTTGCTCCCTGCAGGGGGGGAACGGTATCAGCGCCCCCACCCCTGTACTGTTCAGTCTCCACTGCCTGCCCCCCCCCTCCAGCGCTACCAACTTCCCTCCTCTTTCCCTCTCTTACTCCCTGCAGGGGGGGTGGATTGGTATCTGCGCCCCAACCCCTGTACTGTTCAGTCCCCACTGCATACCCCCCCCCTCCCCTGCAGCGCTGCCAACTTCCCTCCTCTCTCTCTCTCTTGCTCCCAGTACTGTCCAGCCCCCCCCCCCACACACATGTGCCCCCCTTCCCCTACACCACGACAGAGAAAGAGGACGATAGCCGGCAGCGATGCAAGGGAGGGGGGGCCCAGACAGCACAGGTGTGGGGGCACAGATACTGATTCCCCCCCCCCCCCTTGCAGGGAGCCAGAGAGAGGAAGAGAGGTGGAAGCCGACAGCACTGCAGGGGGAGGCACAAGTGTCCCAAGTGGCAGCAATAGGACGGTACAGCCGACCCTCCTGCCTGGCAGGTGCCCAGACCCCCCTTATGAACTGATGGGGCCCGGCCCAGGACAGGAGTGCCAGTTGTACTGCCTTATCAGCAGCCCTGGCTATAGCACGCCCATGTAAATGACGGCACATGGAACATTCAAGCTGAAGATGGGAGCTGGGGCCACTGTGACCGCTTCAAGCAGTGATGTCACTGAAACCCTGCTGCACTGATCTCTGCATACTCTATTTGGATGGAGCTCCCCTTTAAAATGTTAATCTTGGTCTCTTCGGTGAATTGTATGAAGTGTTGATCCAGACCTGTTTTTTGTTGCAGCCCGACCGCAAATAAAACAAAGATAAGAGAAGCTCATAGGCGGATTATGCTGCTGAACCATCCTGACAAAGGTAAAGTCCGCTTCTCTCCTGTTCTCCTACCAGGGTTGGCATGGCTCCTCTGGTTCTGATTGGCTGAGGTCAGCCCCTGCTGCAGTTGTGCATTCTCTGTCATTTTCTCTTTTTTTTTTTTTTCATCCTGTGTAGTAAAGCAGCTTGGGTTCAGCTTCAATACGCCATTCCTAGCATGCAATGTAGAAGGTGGAGAACGCCCCTTACTGCCTGAAATTCATTCAGGATTTGTATTTATTTATCCTTTGCCACGGAAAATAAAATGGGATCTCCAAGTGTCTGATGTTCTCATACTACGTGCATAGAACACCAAAATGTAATCAGATCACTCTCTCTCTAACAACACAAATACATTGCTAAGTGCCGAAATAGGTTTTATTTTTTGGGGGGGGGGGGGGGGGTTTGGCTTTTTTTTTTTCACTAAATATTACTATCACAAGGGGATTGACAAGTAGCTATTTGATAGTCATTTTTAGGACCTCTTCATGGAGACATTAGAGGACTATGTACTATGTACAGGTCCTCTGTGCTCAACCAGATCAAGTACAATGTGTACAAAATGGAAAATTTTATCAAATATTTACCGTAATTTTCCTATCCTGGCACCAATCTATGGCATCATACTACCACATGTACCAATAGATAAATATTGGCGCTGGAGTGATTAGTACAGTGACAGTGTATAGTATTATCACTGATCACTGTGTTAGTGTCACTGGTAAGTTCAGTGGCAGTTAGTCAGTACACACCAGCATCAGTTAGTGTCAAATTGCCCGCTCCAATCCACTATCACAGTCCCACTATACGTTGCTGAGCATCGCCATTGTTCGTATTAAAAAATAAATAAAAAAGAAAAAGTTCCAGTATATATCTCCCATAGTTTGTAGATGTGACGATCGCGGCGTCAGACCCCATCCCTTCTCACCAAACTCGTGACCGAAGGACTAGCCAATCTAAAACCGCGCTGTCACATGCATACCAATGCCACACCCAGCTGCACCCTGCACAAAGATTTTCCAGCTCACTGGACCACAATCGATGTACCGGCAGCCTGAGAGCGATTTGTTACTGGCTCAGGTTAATTACACAATTAACCATTCACACTGCCACCACCTCCTTTTTGTACAGAGAAAGGAAACTCGGCAATATTAGCAATAACACTATGATGTTTGAATAATCGTCGGTATACCACTGTCACCACAGGCAGAGATATACCGAAGTTTAAAAAACACACATAGTAGCACTCTTCAGCAGCAGGAATTCATCATTTGCATTAAAGAGCTTTAGAAACAGTTTAACACTTTCAGAAAGTAAGATTTATTACTAAAAGCTCAAAAGGGTGCAATAAAAATATTTACAGAAAAAGATGTAGCCAATATATCTATAAATATACAGAGAACAACAGCACAGCAAAGAGATAACAGAAGTTTAGGCAGATAAAGTACTTGCCAAAAAGCCTTGGGTTAAGCAGCTTCAGGTTTCATGAGCCAAAAGGGATTTCTTATCTCCCACTGTCAGTTTCGATGTTAAAGCAGGGAGATTCTTCAACTCTTACGCACAGCTCAACTCAGCTTAGCTTTTTCTAGGAGCTCCACAGGGTGTCTCCCTGGAGCAGTAAACCAATCGCCTCATTTGGGGAGGGAGTTTGTAAGTGGAGACCCAAGCTATGACCAAAAACTCTCTTAGCTTATATTATGGTTCATAATTTACCTTGGATACATACAACATTCTATCCATGAGTAGATTATTACGCAGAATCTCCTGAACGGTTAGATATGAATCATGAAATATCTGCTTGAATGGTTCAGGAGATATAATTTTCTGCTCTCCTATATATGTCAGGTAGGGGATGTAATATATCAGGAGAATGGCCTTAAATTGAGTCATCGGAATATGGGCTCCATGTTTAGGTAATTATGTCCTACGTGAAGATCTAAACTTATATGAAAAAATTAGTTTTTAAATGTGAGTCTGCTTTTACGACTCTCTGGAATGCCTTTGAGCTCAGTGAAGGACTTGGTTTATAGCTTTACGATATCCCAGTTTGCGAAGCTAACAGGCATCTAGGCACCAGCTAGGCTGGGGGGTTTTATAGCTCTGGAGCTCTCCTGCTGTGCCTTGATTGCCTGTGACTTCTGTCATCACCCAGACCACATGTCACTCAACAGAGAGGGAGGGGGGATGATTGGAGGAGGAAGCCTGCTTTGGGAGTGAGAGATGATACAAAATGGAAGATTCTTAACAAAATGGAGGACCGCGTCCATCTCTATGTGCACGATTGCTACAATAGACACTATAACTTTCACACAAATCAATCCATACGCACCTAATGGGACTTTTTTTTTACCCTAAACATGTAGCAGAATACATTTTGGCCAACATTTATGTGTTTTTGTTTTTTGTTTGTTTTTTCTTATTTGATATGTTTTATAGCAGAAAGTTAAAAAATTATGCTTTTTTTTTTTACATTTTCTGTGTTTTTTAGTTTATATCGCAAAAAGTAAAAAAAAAACAGTGGTGATCAAATACCACCAAAAGAAAGATCTATTTGTGTGGAAAAAAAAGGATATACAGTTGCAAGAAAAAGTATGTGAACCCCTTGGGATTACATGGAGTTTTGCATGAATTGGGCATAAAATGTGCTCTGAACGTCATCTAAGTCACAACAATAGAAGAACACAGTCTGCTGAACATAATACTACACAAACATTAGATGTTGCCATGGTTTAATTGCACATAACATGTAAACATTCACAGTGCAGGGAGGAAAAAGTATGTGAGGCCCTAGCTTAATGACTTCTCCCAGAGCTAATTGGAGCCAGGAGTGAGCCAACCTTGACTCCAATCAGTGTGATGATATTGGATGTGTTGCTGACAGCTGTCCTGCCCTTAAAACACACACCTGTTTTGGGTTTACTGGTTTCAAGAAGCACTGTCTGATGTGAACCATGCCTCGCAGAAAAGAGCTCTCAGAAGACCTACGATCAAGAATTGTTGACTTGCATGAAGCTGGAAAGGGTTACAAAAGTATCTCCAAAAGCCTTGATGTTCATGTGTCCACGGTAAGACAGACTGTCTACAAATGGAGAAAGTTTAGCACTGTTGCTACTCTCCCTAGGCGCGGTCGTCCTGTAAAAATGACTGCAAGAGCACAGCACAGAATGCTGCATGAGGTAAAGAAGAATCCCAGAGTGTCAGCTAAAGACCTACAGAAATCTCTGGCACATGCTAACATTTTTGTTGACACATCTACAATAAGGAAAACATTAAACAAGAATGGAGTACACCTTCTGGAGTGGCCCAGTCAGAGTCCTGACCTCAACCCAATTGAAATGCTGTGGCATGACCTTAAGAGAGCGATTCACACCAGACATCCCAAGAATATTGCTACATTGAAACAGTTTTGTGAAGAGGAGTGGTCCAAAATTACTCCAGATCATTGTGCAGGTCTGATCTGCAACTACAGGAAACGTTTGGTTGAGGTTATTGCTGCCAAAGGAGGGTCAACCAGTTATTAAGTCCAAAGGTTCACATACTTTTTCCTCCCTGCACTGTGAATGTTTACATGTTATGTGCAATTAAACCATGGCAACATCTAATTTTTGTGTAGTATTATGTTCAGCAGACTGTGTTCTTCTATTGTTGTGACTTAGATGACGTTCAGAGCACATTTTATGCCCAATTCATGCAAAACTCCACATAATCCCAAGGGGTTCACATACTTTTTCTTGCAACTGTACATTTCATTTAGGTACAGTGTTGCAATTTCCAGTTAACCATAGTGCAGTGCTGAAGGGTCTGTTCATGAAGGGGGTAAAACCTTCTGAAACTTAAGTGGTTAATAATTTTTATTTATTTCAATTTTGCTTGGAGTTCCATGTTAACAAAGGGTCAATAATGGCATCTAGAAGATTTCCTTCGGCACATGTTTTCTATGAAATAAACCCAAATGGCCAAAGTGACATGTGCTCTTCTTGCTACTTGTCCTTGCTGGGTCCGTTCACCTACTGGAGCCCTTGGAGGGGGGGTGGGGCTGAATAGACAGATTTACTTCCCGTGTCCAACATACAGTAACCATCTCCTCCCTTTACAGGCGGATCTCCATACATCGCGGCCAAAATTAACGAAGCCAAGGATCTGCTGGAAGGACAGGCGAAGAAATAGTTGGATGCTCTGGATTTTTTTTTTTTCTGAACTCTTTATAATTGTTACCTGGAAGAATGTGATCTTGATTGGGAAATTCTTTACCAATAAATCAACAGAATTCTACAGATCTCAATGTATCCGTCTTCATTTTATGGAAGAAGATTTCAGGTTCTCCTGCAATGTCCTCCAGACTTTAATTTGTGTTTCACAATCCAGGGAAATTTCAAATCGGCCACTAAGCACTGTGTATAAAATGGCCATAACATATATTGTATACAAAGTCTAATAAAGTGTTCCCATGCCTTTGTCAGGTACACCATATGGCCGAAAACTTGTGGACACCTGAACATCGCACCTACAGTGCTCAGCATGAATGAGTACAACCCTTTTGAAAAGTAAGATTTTAATTAATATACCAAACACACAAAAACAATTTCCAAACTTTTGACAAAACTGAATTTTATAGAACACGTTTGGCTCATTACATGAAAGTAAGGTTAATAATATAACATGGATAACAAAATCTTCAGTTTTACTCAAATTAGTTGATGCAAAGATGAATCCACCCCACAACAAAAACTACTCCATCTAGTATGTTATATGACCTCCATGATTTGTAAGGACAGCACCAAGTCTTCTAGGCATGGAATGAACAAGTTGGTGACATATTGCAACATCGATCTTTTTCCATTTTTCAAGAACAACCTTTTTTAGAGCTTGGATACTGGATGGAGAATGATTCCCAACTTGTCTCTTCAGAATTCCCCATAGGTGTTCAGTTGGGTTCAGATCAGGAGACATGCTTGGCCACTGAATCACTTTCACCGTGTTCTTCAGAAATGCAACAGTGGCCTTAGATGTGTGTTCTGGATCATTGTCATGTTGGAAAAGGGAACGATGGCCAAGGGCACGGAGTTATGGTAGCATCTTCTCTTTCAAAATAGAGCAGTACATCTGTGACTTCATGATACCATTAATGAAATGCAGCTCTCTGACACCAGCAGCACTCATGCAGCCCCACAGAAGCACACTGCCACCACCATGTTTCACTGTAGGTACAATGCATTTTTCTTTGTACTCCTCACCTTTTTGACACCATACAGTTTTGAAGCCATCAGTTCCAAAAACATTTATCTTGGTCTCATCACTCCAGAGTACTACTCTCCCAGTAGTCTTCTTTTCGGCATTGGCCCTGTCAAATCCTAGGTGGGCTTTTTTGTTCATGGACTTTAGGAGAGGCTTCCTTTGTGGATGACACCCATGCATTCCATTCCTCTACAGTGTACGCCATATTGTATCACGGGAAACAATCACCCCAGTTTGGCTTTCTACTTCTTTAGCTAACTGCAGTGAACTTGCATGGCGATTTTCTTCAACCCTTCTCATCAGAATATGTTCCTGTCGAGGTGTTAACTTCTGTTGATGGGCTGGACGTCTCTGTGAGATGGTTGCAGTTCCATCTTTGTTAGATTTTTGTATCACTTTGGCTACAATTTTCTGGCTGATAAGTAAAGCTTTGCTGATCTTCTTGTAGCCTTCACCTTTCTTGTGTAAAGAAATTATTTTCTTTCGCAGTCCTTGTGACATTTCTCTTCCATGTGGTGCCATTGCTGACAGCATGAAATGGGGAGGGGATTTCTTTGTTAAGTAACGTCCTTTTGTAATAAACTGTCTGCTGGGCATCTGTTTAATGAATAATTAGACTCACCTGAAGTTGAATTCTTGTTAGGATGTTGTGGTCTAAAATTTAACTTTGCTCCTAAGACTTTCATTAGAGTGTATTTATTTTTGAAACATGGTCTTGAATGAATTTGTTAGGAAAAATACTTTTTTTTTGTGTGTGCAAATTAACAAAACTTGTTTGCAATCAATGGCCTGTATTTGTGGGAGGATTTTGTAGTATAGTGTCCCATAGAAAATGATGATTCTGAAAGGAAAGTAAAGGTTTGCTGTAGATGAATTTGTTGGCTATCCCTTTCCAAAACCCAGATGCATTATTATACATTGCTCCCTACCCCCTCCCCCCCCCTCCCACAGGTATATCAGCCCCCACTTGCAGGCTTCCCTTAAGATTTTGCTAGATGTCTGTGCAAATTTGTGTTCATTCAGCCAAAAGAGCATGGTGGAGTCAGATACAGCTGTTGGTAACTACTATTGATTTTCTTGTGACAATGGTATCTGAAAGCGGGTGAGATATATTAGTCTGGAAGTCAACATGTTGTCCCTGAATTTTATCCTTGAAAGCAGACAAAACAGACAAGCATAAAGATTTGCGCAAGTTTGACAAGGGACAAATTTAGACAACTGGGTCAGAGCAACTCCATTTCTGCAGCTCTTGTGGGATGTTCCCTGCCTGCAGTGGTCAGGACCAACCAAAAGTCGTCCAAGGAAAGGAAAACCGGCCAACCGGTGACAGGGTCATGGGCAGCCAAGGCTCATTGATGCACATGGGAAGCAAAGTCTGGCCTGTGTAGTCTGATCCAATAGAAGAGCTACTGGAGATCAAATTGATGAACAAGATAATTCTGGATCTGACAGAGATGTGTTAGAACACACAGAGGATCACAGTTTGTTGTGTATGGGGCTGTGTAGCCGCAGACTGGTCAGGGTGCCCATGCTGACCCATGTCCACAGCCAAAAGGTTCCTACAATGGGCACATGAGCCTCAGAACTGGACCATGGAGAAATTGAAAAGATGGCTTGGTTTGAATTCAAGAATGGTTTGAGGAACACAACTAAGAGTTTGAGGTGTTGACTTGGCTTCCTAATTCTCTAGATATCAATCCAATTGAGAATCTGTGAGATGTGCTGGAAAAACAAATACGATCCATGGAGACCCCACCTCGTAACTTAAAGGATCTGCTACTGACAGCTTGGTGCCAGATACCACAGCATACCTTCAGAAGTTTAGTGGAGTCCATACTTTGATGGGTCAGGGCTGTTTTGGCAGTAAAAGGGGGACGTACTCAATATTAGGTGAGTGGTCATAATGTTATGACTGATCGGTGTATATTGTACATGGGTAGTCAGTTTTCCTTTGCATTGCTATACTTCCTTAGTATGTCATGATTGAGCCTGAGTTAAAGTGTTTGGAAAGGCTCAAGGTTTTTTACCTTCATGCATTCTATGCATGAAGGTAAAAAACCTTCTTTGTGTAGCAGTGCCCCCAGCCCCCTCAATACTTACCTGAGCCTCATCATGATCCAGCGATGTGAACGAAAGTCTCGGCTGTCCCGGGTCTCTGCCACTTCATTGGCTGAGAAAGCAAGAGGGAGCCATTGTCTCCCACTGCTGTCAATCACAGCCAGTCAACCAATGAGGAGGTGGGGGGGGGCAAGCCACTGCTCTGTGTGTGAATGGACACATGGAGCAGCGGGTATCCCCATAGCAAGCTGCTTGCTGAGGGGGAACCTGACAGAAGGGAGGGGCCAGGAGAGCCTGCGGAGGACCCGAGAAGAGGAGGATCCAGGCTGCTCTGTGCAAAACCACTACACACAGCAGGTAAGTATAGACATGTCTTATTCCCCCCCCCCCCCCAAAAAAAATTAACCTTTTAGAATCGCTTTAAAGGAAGCAAACATGGCTGCCCCAGGTATACATTTAGTCATGGCCAACAACATTGGCACCTATGCATTTCTATCAGATAATGCACCACTTTGCCCAGAAAATTGTTGCAATTACAAATGATTCAACATTCTCATGTTTATTTCTTTTGTTTGTATTGGTATGACACAAAAAAGTGGCGAAACCAAGAGCCAAATCTAACACATTCCACACACAGCCCAAAAAATGGACTGGACAAAATTATTGACACCTCAAAATTGTTAGAAATAATTGCATTCCATGTGTGTGATGCTCCTGTAATATGTAATTAAACTCACCTGTGTCAATTAACAGATCTGAATGTTCCTGTGTCCACTGTGTGAAACATTGTCAAGAAGTTTACAGCCCATGGCCTGTAGCTAATCTGTTTGTTTAAAGATTGCAACGAAGGATTGTTCGAATGGTGGCTAAAGAGCCTCCATCAACTTCCAGAGAAATTCAAGCTGACCTTCAGGCACGGGACAACTGTGTCAGCTCGCACTATACGTCGCCATCTGGGTGAAAAGGGACACTATGATAGGAGACCCAGGAGGACCCCACTGCTGACACAGAAACATATTGAAAGACAGATTGGAGCTTGCCAAAACTTATCTGAGGAAGCCAAAATCCTTCTGGGAGAATGTGCTGTGGACAGAAGGAACAAAATGGCAGCTTTTTGGTAAAGCCCATCATTCTACTGTTTTCAGAAAAAGCAATGAGGCCTATAAAGAAGAGAATCCAATCCCTACAGTCACACATGGAGGGGGGTCACTGATGTTTTGGGGTTGCTTTGCTGCTTCAAGCACTGGATGTCTTGACTGTGTGCATGGTATTATGAAATCTGAAGCCTACCAAAGAATTCTGGGGTGCAATGTAGGGCCCCGTGTCAGAAAGTTGAGTCTCTGTCAGAGGTCATGGGTCTTCCAGCATGACAATGACCCAAAGCACACGTCAAAAAGCCCCCAGAATGGTTCCAGACAAAGTGCTGGAGAGGACTGAACTGGCCAACAATGAGTCCAGATCTCAATCCCATAGAGCTCAAGTGGAGTGATCTTAAAACAGCAGTTGGGAAAAGGAACCCTTCCAATCTGAGAGACCTGGAGCAGTTGGCGAAAGAAGAGCGCTCCATAATTCCAGCAGAGAGGTGGAAGAAACTCCTTAATGGTTACTGGAAGCCCTTGATTTCAAGTATTTTCTCCAAGGGGTGTGCTACCAAATATTACATTGAGGGTGCTAATACTTTTGTCCAGTCCATTTTGGGGGGTTTGTGTGGAATGTGTCAGATTTGGCTGTTTGTATCGGTATGATACAAAAAAAAAGTGGAGAAACCAACAAAAGGAATAAACATGAGAATGCCGAAACATTTGAAATTACAACAATTTTCTGGGCGAAGTGGTGCGTCTGATAGAAATGCAGAGGGGATAATATTTTGGCCATTACTGAATGATTAGAAACTACTCTGAAACAAGATTGTGAATCATGTACACACACATTGGTGAGATTTAATATATAAAAATGATGCAGCGCTAACAGAAAACACATATAATAAGCTAAATATGATAGTAGATAACCCACATCCACCGGGGGATATGGGAACAGGCAAAAAACCTTTAACAGGTAGATAATAGTGGCTTAGTGCAAAATGCAGTGTCCATAGTTCATATCTTTAAAACGTGCAGGTGAATCACAGCACACTCCAAACGTGATCCAAGGCAGTCTGGCTGCAATGGCCTCTCACCTCCACTCTATGACCCCACAGGGCCACAAAGCATATTGCAGATCACCTCTGGGTCCTTTCCAACCAGTAGCTCCTCAAAGAGAAATGGCATGGGCGGACATCACATGAATAAGAATAACCTCCAGCCGGACCAGCGGACATACAGAGTGTGCCCTCCTCAGATGTCAGAAAGCTCGTATGCTCATAAATGAGGAGAGAAACACAATCCTCATAGTGTATTACTGATTTTAATGGCCAGACAATCACAGTAAGCCAAGAAAAACAGGAGAGACATACACTTACATAACAGCAGTATCTTTCCCCATGGATTGGGTGTACAGCATGATCAGAAGGTGTTCCAAAATGGCGCCACGCCGGAAATACGTCACCACGCTATAAACGTCGACGCGTTGCGTCACGTAACTCGTGACTTCGTCACGAGTTACGTGACGCAACGCGTCGACGTTTATAGCGTGGTGACGTATTTCCGGCGTGGCGCCATTTTGGAACACCTTCTGATCATGCTGTACACCCAATCCATGGGGAAAGATACTGCTGTTATGTAAGTGTATGTCTCTCCTGTTTTTCTTGGCTTACTGTGATTGTCTGGCCATTAAAATCAGTAATACACTATGAGGATTGTGTTTCTCTCCTCATTTATGAGCATACGAGCTTTCTGACATCTGAGGAGGGCACACTCTGTATGTCCGCTGGTCCGGCTGGAGGTTATTCTTATTCATGTGATGTCCGCCCATGCCATTTCTCTTTGAGGAGCTACTGGTTGGAAAGGACCCAGAGGTGATCTGCAATATGCTTTGTGGCCCTGTGGGGTCATAGAGTGGAGGTGAGAGGCCATTGCAGCCAGACTGCCTTGGATCACGTTTGGAGTGTGCTGTGATTCACCTGCACGTTTTAAAGATATGAACTATGGACACTGCATTTTGCACTAAGCCACTATTATCTACCTGTTAAAGGTTTTTTGCCTGTTCCCATATCCCCCGGTGGATGTGGGTTATCTACTATCATATTTAGCTTATTATATGTGTTTTCTGTTAGCGCTGCATCATTTTTATATATTAGTTCTCATTGTCCTTTTTTTGGTATAGGATAGATGCTGGCGGCTTCTTTTAGCTGAATATTGTATCCATCATAGAAGCGCAGGAGGATTTATATTTACACATTGGTGAGATTACTTACATTACGATGGTCACATGTATATGTGAAAAATTTATAAACACTACAGATGCCCTTTAATCAGCTGATCTGTTGATGAATAACGCGTAGCGCTGAATGTACTCTTAATGGAACCGGATCACATTTCCAGTGGAAAATTCCCCTTCCTGCATACCATACTTTAGCTGAGTGATGCCCTTGAACTGGAATTCCATACCAGTCCCATAAATGTGAGTTCCTGATGTCCAGATCCGTTAACTGATCTTCTGGTTTTAGAGGAACTACAATTTGCAGCTTAGTTAGCCCCTCTTCTGCTTAACTGCTACATGTACTCAATGATTGAATTATGGATGGGCCATATCTTACCACCATGTTAATTAAAACTTACCTAAACCCCCCAAAAAAATTATATTTTGCAGCTTAGTAGTTCTTAGAAGTGGCGGCTGCATTAGTTTTCTTTTTCCCCTTTATTTTCATCTGGGAATCCTGTAAATAATACATTTCCTTGTCCTAGTGTGGCTACACTCATTTCTCCACTGTATGGAATGAGCTGCTTGTTTGACACCAAGGCTGTATGCACTGCTAAGCACACTGCTATGTTGTGAATTGTGAAAACGTTCCCAAATAATCTAACCCTTCCCCACTCTACCCAGCAATGAAAAAAAGTCTTGACTAGGAACCGATGCACATGTGTTCTCTGTAAATGTATCTAAAAGGGTTCTACTTGGGGCCTGGATTGGTGGTTTCCAAGTGGACCTCTCACAGTTTTATGCAAATTCCACACTTCCTTTCCTCCCGGTCTTTTCTGAAGTGGGCCACCTTTCAAGAAACACATGAAGCCCCGCAATCGGAGTTTTTCCACCATCTTCAACTCTGGCACTGGATACTATCCCTCCACCCCACCTCTACTACTTGTCTTATTAGAAAACGACTTTTGAACATATTTGCCAGCTTTCCCCAGGGTCGCTGGGCCTCATTTCTACCCTTTATGCGTCTTTGAATCCTCGAGTATCCCCTACTTCTCTCTCTTATGTGTCTCAGTGGGAACGAGATTTGGCATCTAAGATGGACATGGAGGACTAAAGCAAGGCCTGGACTTCTGTAGAAAAATGTTTATTTAGCACCCTTATCCCGGAGGCAGCATATAAAGTGCATTTGCAGTGGTATTGGGTCCCAGCCCAAATAGCCATGCCAATCTTAGTTCTTGTGACCACTTCTTTTGGGGTTGTGGCCATCGTGGGAATGTTCTACATAGTTGGTGGACATGCCCACGATTGATAAGCTTTAGGTCTTGAATCTTTGGCCTGTTGCACACTCTGTTCCATTTGACTAAATAAAAGGATGCCAAATTTGCTCTGCTGCATTGCCCCAATCACGGACTTATATGCCCATTAGCAAACATTGGTGTCCTATCTATTCCTGTCAACCTAGAGAACAATTGCTCAAGCTTGGAAAAAACCCATGGACCATTTCCAGGACGTGAGAGACCGCATGACTGCTTTAATGCCTTAACGAACAAATGCCCAGCCTCCTCAAGGACTCTTACGCCATTTGAGAACCTTGACTTGAGTATGCCTTCACTTCCCCCTGCTAGCGTTGGAAGCCTGTGACCGACTCCCCCGATGATCCATTTTCGCCTGGTACCCCCCTCTCAATTTTCTTGCTCCTACTCTTTCCTTCGTACGAGACTCCTGCCCCCAACTTTTTTACTTCTATGGTTTTTGTTTTACAATTCTTGGGTGCACATGTCGTATTGTGCTACTGTTAGGAAGTTTGCTTGTCCAAGTTTGACGTTGCTATCCCTGTGGATTCTGCCTGGACCTCGTTTCTAACTTTTTTTTTTTACACCTACAGTGAAGGAAATAAGTATTTGATCCCCTGCTGATTTTGCTCAAGAAGAAGCACATTAAGGTCCTGGAGTGGCCTAGCCAGTCTCCAGACCTTAATCCGATTGAAAATCTGTGGAGGGAGCTGAAAGTTCGAGTTGCCAAACGTCAGCCACCAAACCTGAATGACTTGGAGAGGATCTGCCAAGAGGAATGGGCCAAAATCCCTCCTGAGATGTGTGCAAACCTGGTGACCAACTACAGGAAACATCTGACCTCTGTGATTGCCAACAAGGGATTTGCCACCAAGTACTAAGTCATGTTTTGTGAAGGGGATCAAATATTTATTTCCCTCATGAACATCCAAATCAGTCATCATTTGTTAGACATGCATTTCTGCTGAATCTTTTGTCACTATTCTGTCTCTCAGTGTTACAATACACTGAACATTTGATTCTTAGACCGATCATTCCTTTGTGAGGGGCGAACATTCAAAATCAGCCGGGGATCAAATACTTATTTCCTTCACTGTACTAGGTTTAATCGTTGTTGCTGCCTATTCCTTTGGCATCGTATAAAGCTTTGTATTCATTTATGCTGTCAATTTAGGCCCCTGCGTGGGCAGATATAATGATCCTATTGTTATGCTTCTTAATTGAATAAAAAATTATTGAACAAGAAAAGTGTTGTATATATGAGTATATATAAATATACACATGTCCCAATTTGTTCGGAGGAAGGATCATGTGGCAGTGTGTCCATAGCAGGGGCGGACTGACAACTCATGGGGATCATGGGGCCCCTAGGTCCTCGCCCACACCCAAAAAAGCCTATGAACGGTACCAGGGGCATCTCATGGGGCCCCTTACTGACCTCAGGCCCTCGGGCAGTACCCGAGTTTCCAAATGGTCAGTCCGCCCCTGGTCCATAGGCAGCTTTACAGAGTGCATTGGAAATCACAGATTGTTTGCTTACCCTGTAAAAAGCTCCTTTCTAATTGACAATACAGACCAGGAGATGAGAGAGCTGCAGAAGGACTCTGGCAGCGTCTTGCTGAGATGATGATATGCGCATACACACATGGAGCACAGACAGATGCTGTCACATTTCCTGAAGACACAGTTGTCACATCCTTGACAGATGTTAGGACATTTTTTGAAACAGAAAATTAAATGCTGGAGGAAGTGCTAAGGACAGGAGCACCAAACCAAAATCATGAAATCCAAAAATGTTTATTTCAATATTTGGTTCAAGCTAGATCAGTATACAGAGGGTATAGAAAAGAATCACTCCCCCCCCCTTTTAAATAATCACATTTTATTGCTTTGCAGCCTGAAATGAAGACAGACACAGTTTTTGTTTTATCCGTCTGTATTTACTTCCATCTAAATGAAGATATATAACACCAACAAAATTCAAAAACAGAATCGCTGAGATGAAAAGAAAAGAATCGCCCCCTCCTAAAAATGACTCAATCAGTTGTATCTAATCACCTTCTCAATGGTACATAAAGCCATTTTTCTTTCACCTGTGATCAGCTCGGGTCATTTTGATTAGCTCAGCATGAAAAGAACTATCCTGGAGCATTTCAGTCCCTGGTAGTGCAATTGAAGCTAACAATCAACTATGAGTGTCATGGCACTGTCAAAAGATCTCCGGGATAAAATTGTGGACAGGCACAAGTCAGGAGATGAATAGAAAATAAAATTCAAAGGCTTTATCAATGTCTAGAAGCAGAGTGAAGTCTATTATTAGGAAGTGGAAGGTATTTGGTACAACACAGACCCTCCCTGGATCAGGATGTCGCTCCATACTGGATGAAAGAGCCAGGAGGAAACTGGGCAGAGAGGCTACCAAGAGGCCTACAGCAACTCCAAAGCCGTGTCAGGAATTGATGATAAAGAGCGGTCATTGTGTGCATGTGACACCAATATCACCAATCCTCCATAAATGTGGCTTGTATGGGAGGGGTGCAAAAAAAAAGCCGCTCCTCAAGAAAGACCACATGCAGTCACCACTGAGCTTTGCCAAAATGCACCTTAAAGATTCTGAGGCCACATGGAGAAAGATGTTCTGGTCAGATGAGGCTAAAATGGAATGATTTGGCCTCAACACTAAACAATATCCAAATCCCGCCATTCCTACAGTAATGCATGGAGGGGGGAATATCCTGTTATGGGGGGGTTCTTGGCACCAGGGACTGGAGCACTTGTCAGGATAGAAGGGAAAATGGACGGGGAAAAACACAATCAAATTCTTAAGGAAAATCTGCTGCCCTCTGCCAGAACGTTGTCAATGGGAAGAAGGTTTACCTCCCAACATGACAATGACCCAAAGCACACAGCAAACATGAGCCCACAGTGGTTGGAGGAGGAAAAGGTGAATGTCTTTGCATGGCCTAGTCAGAGCCCAGACTTCAACCCCATTGAAAATCTGTGGAATGACTTGAAGACTGCAGTCCACAAACGTTCTGCAAAGAAGAGCGGGCAAATATTGCAAAGTCTATATGTGCAACGTTAGTAGAGACATCCCAACAGACTAAAGGCTGGAATTACAGCAAAAGGGGGTTCAACAAAATACAGACACAAGGGGGGGTGATCCTTTTTTCCAACTCAGTGATTATGTTTTTTACTTTTTTTTTTCTGACATGTTGGTGTTATATCTTTCACCTGGATGTTATAAGTTCTACTGAGTAAATGCAGCTGGATGAAACAAAAACTGTCTGTCTAGATTTCAGGCTGCAAAGCAGCAAAATGCGAATGTTTTAAGGTGGTGGGAGTGATTCTTTTCTATACCTACTGTATTTATCCAATGCGTTTCAGGGGCCTAGAGACACTCGTTTCATAAGGGCCAACTCTACAGTTAGAGTCTTGAAGGGATGGACTGCAAACATTAGTGGATATTCAGTGTGTTGTATTTTATGCTGAGAGATAAGTACACTAAATAGTACATGATAGTTATGGATGAGGGGGGTGTTCCAGATCGTTCCCAAAAAATGTAGGACAAATATACAGATCTTATCACCAACCATTGTCAACATGCTACACACTACCATCTTCATAACATTTGGTGGTAACAAGGCCACCTTGGGAATCCAGAGCCACCTAGTCTTCTTTCGAACAATAAAAGCCATACAGGGGTTCTAAGTGCTGCCCACACACCTCTGCCCTCACCACTCTTTCCCCACTCACCTTTCCCTCACTCCCAGCCACCCCTGTCCTTGCAACTTATCCCCAACCCTCACCACTTTTGCCCTGACCACCCACCCCTATCTTCACCACTTTTACCCCAGCCGCACCATTTCAAACCTTCCCACCACGCAACTGTGCCTGCAACACCCCCCAACCCCACCCATGCCATCTGTCACCACTGACCTCCCCACTCTTCCACCATTCACTTTTGCCTCCACCACTCATCCCCTGCCTTCATCACTCCTCCCCCCAGTCAACCCATCCTCACCACTTGTCCCCAACCCTCATCACTCTTACCCTGACCACCCACCACTGCCCTCACCCTTGCATGTGGGCAGCACAGTGGCTGGCACTTCCACCTGGCAGTACTAGGGTTGTTGGTTTGAATCCCAATCAAAGCACAACCTGCCTGGAGTTTGCATGTTCTCCCTGTGCCTGCGTGGGTGTCCTCCAGGTACTCCATTTTCCTCCCACATTCCAAAGACATGCTGGTAGGTTAATTGGCTCCTGTCTAAATTGTCCCTAGTATGTGTATGTATGAATGTGAGTTAGGGACCTTAGATTGCACGCCCCTTGAAGGTTAGGGACCAATGTGAATATTCAATATATGTAAAGCGCTGCATAAAATTATGGCGTTATATAAGTACCTGTATTAAATAAATACCCTTGCCCTCACCACTGTTCCCCCAGCCTTCAAGCCTTCACCACTCCTCGCCCCAGTCATCCCTGTCCTCACCACTCCACCAGCCCTGACTACCCTTCCCTTCCAGTTGTGCCTGCAACACCCAGTTCTTCTATCACCACTGACCTCACCACTCTTCCCTCACTCACCTTTGCCCTCACTACTCCTCCCCCCAGACACCCCGTCCTCACCACTTGTCCCTAACCCTCACCAATCTTGCTCTGACCACCCACCACTGCCCTCACCACTCATACGTCATTTACCCTTGTCCTCACCACTCTTTCCCTGCCTTCACCACTCCTCCCCCCCTGTCACCCCTGTCCTTACCACTTATCCCTAGCCTTCAACAATCTTGCCCTCACTACCCACCCCCACCTGCACCACTTTTACCCTTGCTGCACCATTTCAGACCCCCTCCCACCCAACATGCAAATGTGACTGCAATCTCCCCTCTCAACCCCACCAAGACCTTCTGTCACCACTGCACCTACTACCACCTCACTCCACCTGCTCTCACCACCACAGTTACCACCATCTTGACCCCCTTCCTTCACCATCTCCAACCTTGACCATTCGTTGACTTTTGTTAGTTCAAAATTAAAGGGGCAAAAGCACAATGATGCCATGATCAGTGGTGTATTTAGGTCTTGTGTTGCCCTGGGCAACATAAAAATTGGGTGCTCCCCCATGGAGAGAACCTGACATTGACCAACATCCCTGCCCACCCCCACCTGAGAGAGCCTTCCACTAACACCCACCCCCCCACCATCAAGAAAGACACCTTCACAGCTTTGGACAACCCCGGGAACAAGAGTCGGGCTCTGCATACACCATCAAGCAGCTCGCAACCTCTCTCGGATCCCACCTCGTCCCAATGCCGCATGTGTCTCTTCTTCCACCCCTTCTTCCGGAGGGCGGTGTTGCCCCTCTGAAAAATGCCACCCTAGGCAAATGCCTTGTTTGCCTTGTGGTAGATACGCCCCTGGTCATGATAGGACATCAACTTAGCTGGCCAAAGAAGGGGACTTGATCAAGGGATGAAAACCACTAGATGTCAGGGAATATAAGGGTGCAGGAACGCACATGGTGAGTACATAGGGGTAAGTGGCTTGGATATTTGCATGCATAGAGAAAGGTTTGGAGCAGGGGTGGACTGACAACTCATTGGGCCCCCGGGCAATAGGGGATCATGGGGCCCCTGTGTCCTCGCCCACACTCAAACCACACCCAAAAAAGCCCATGAAAGGTACCAGGGGCATCTCATGGGGCCCCCTACTGACCCCGGGCCCTCGGGCAGTGCCCAAGTACCCAAATGGTCTGGAGTCTCTGTCAGGTCCCCATTGTGGATATCTGTTCCACACCTCCTGTCTAGGTGACGGGTAATTCGATGATTCTTGGCTTACCTGTTTGCATATTATTATTTTTTTTTTATTTGTTATATACATACATACACACTTTGTGTCATCCAATCAGAAAAAGAATTCCTTCATATTCACAGTCTATTTAATTATGAGATTTGTACATTATTCCTGGCAGAAAACACCCGAAATGTCTTAGTAATATACTTATAAAATGTATCTAATACAACAGAACATCAACAACTTCTTTATGTAACAACCATACAAATTGTGCTTCCCAAGATCCCCACCTCCTGAGCTAGGCTGGACATTCACTAGGAGCAGAATTTAGCTTGATAGTTTACCTTTAAGAACGTTCCTTCACTTTTCTAATCTTTACTGGAGTCAACTAGACATTTGTTTTTGACCACAGGGACAAGAAAATTCCAGTTTGAATTACTTTCAAACAACATTCATCAAGTCATCGAATGTAATAAGAATTTTTGTAAGAACATTCGTTCAAATATCTTCTAGCGTATGGCCAGCTTTAGACTTGGCATTATTATGCTGGTCAAACCTAAACGTAAAAGAATACCGTACATCCAGAGTTCCCATCTGTATTGGACTGAGAAGAGATTTTCTGTTGTGGTATTCAGCTGGAAGATGGAAGGAGAAGAGTCCTCCAGCAGAGCAGAGTATTTCAGGAGAGGAGAGTCATAGAGGAAGGAGCGGAGTCCTCCAGCAGTGCAGAGTATTTCAGGAGAGGAGAGTCATAGAGGAAGGAGCGGAGTCCTCCGGCAGAGCAGAGTATTTCAGGAGAGGAGAGATATAGAGGAAGGAGCGGAGTCCTCAAGCAGAGCAGAGTATTTCAGGAGAGGAGAGTTATAGAGGAAGGAGCGGAGTCCTCCAGCAGCGCAGAGTATTTCAGGAGAAGAGAGTTATAGAGGAAGGGGCGGAGTCCTCCAGCAGCGCAGAGTATTTCAGGAGAGGAGAGTTATAGAGGAAGGAGCGGAGTCCTCCAGCAGTGCAGAGTATTTCAGGAGAGGAGAGTTATAGAGGAAGGAGCGGAGTCCTCCAGCAGAACAGAGGATTTCAGGAGAGGAGAGTTAGAGGAAGAAGCAGAGTCCTCCAGCAGAGCAGAGTATTTCAGGAGAGGAGATTTATAAAGGAAGGGCAGAGTCCTCCAGCAGAGCAGAGTATTTCAGGAGAGGAGAATTATAGAGGAAGGAGCGGAGTTCTCCAGCAGCGCAGAGTATTCCAGGAGAAGAGAGTCATAGAGGAAGGAGCGGAGTCCTCCAGTAGCGCAGAGTATTTCAGGAGAGGAGAGTTATAGAGGAAGGAGCGGAGTCCTCCAGCAGCGCAGAGTATTTCAGGAGAGGAGAGTTATAGAGGAAGGAGTGGAGTCCTCCAGCAGCGCAGAGTATTTCAGGAGAGGAGAGTTATAGAGGAAGGAGCGGAGTCCTCCAGCAGCGCAGAGTATTTCAGGAGAGGAGAGTTATAGAGGAAGGAGCGGAGTCCTCCAGCAGTGCAGAGGATTTCAGGAGAGGAGTTATAGAGGAAGGAGTGGAGTCCTCCGGCAGCGCAGAGTATTTCAGGAGAGGAGAGCTATAGAGGAAGGAGTGGAGTCCTCCGGCAGCGCAGAGTATTTCAGGAGAGGAGAGCTATAGAGGAAGGAGTGGAGTCCTCCGGCAGCGCAGAGTATTTCAGGAGAAGATAGTTATAGAGGAAGGAGCGGAGTCCTCCAATGGAGCAGAGTATTTCAGGAGAAGAGAGTTATAGAGGAAGGAGCGGAGTCCTCCAGCAGCACAGAGGATTTCATGAGAAAGGAGTCATAGAGGAAGGAGCGGAGTCCTCCAGCAGCGCAGAGTATTTCAGGAGAGGAGAGTCATAGAGGAAGGAGCGGAGTCCTCCAGCATTGCAGAGTATTTCAGGAGAGGAGAGTTATAGAGGAAGGAGCGGAGTCCTCCAGCAGAACAGAGGATTTCAGGAGAGGAGAGTTATAGAGGAAGAAGCAGAGTCCTCCAGCAGAGCAGAGTATTTCAGGAGAGATTTATAAAGGAAGGAGCGGAGTCCTCCAGCAAAGCAGAGTATTTCAGGAGAGGAGAATTTCAGAAGAAATCTTTTCAGTATTGTACTTCCAGCAACATGGGGGAGATATCTGAGGCTGCTTCCATACCACTGAAGTTAACATGGCTCTGTGCACATTTTACTATATAATATATATTATATACATTACAGTGATATAATAAAAGATGCTGAAGATACAACAAAATATAATTCAGAAGGAGAAATTTGTTTCTTAAAATATACACAACAATGATTCCTCCACATTCGACAAGCATGTACATTCTATTGAAGAAACAGGAATGATCAGTATATTTGGCAGGGAACACATGGCTTGCTGAAAAGTAAAGATTTGGAATGCTCTGCGCTGTATCTCAATGTATATTCCTACCAACATTGACCGTGTGATTGGATGACCGTGTGATTGGATGACCGTGTGGTAGGATGACCGTGTGATTGGATGACCGTGTGATTGGATGACCGTGTGATAGGATGACCCCTGTTCTGTTTAACAACTATCCTACAAATAAACCCCAAAGGAGAAACTACATGTATGAAGTAAAGGAGATACTTCCATCTTGGTGGTCCCTCACCATTCACTTGGTTTGGTTGGACCTGACTACCCAACCACCAACTTTGCAAAATCATCGGTAATACACCAAATTATGGAGCTCCTTAGCCAACAATGATATCTCCAAAGTCGAAGGGGCGCACAGGTAGGTAACTGGATATGCAGCTGGTGGAAAGGAAGTCTCTCTGGCTTGACTAGAGGTGGTCACCAGACATCAAGGAACCTGATGACCAACTCAGGAACTTAATAAAATGAGTTCAGACAGAGTATGTTTGTATAAATTCAGTCCTAGACAATCTTTGTTACTAGTTTTGGATAGAGTATGGAAGGGTATGATGATCTGTCAGATTTTTATTGCTTAAAGCACAGGTGTTAAATTGGCGGCCCTCCAGCTATTGCCAAACTACAAGTCCCATGAGGCATTGCAAGATTGACAGCTACAAGCATGACTCCCAATGGCAGAGACATAATGAGACTTGTAGTTTTGCAACATCTAGAGGGCCAGCAGTTTGACACCCCTGGCTTAAGGGTTTGTTCACACTAGCAGCTGGCTCAACTGCGGGGTTTTACTGCTCCCCCAACTGCTCCCCTTTAGCTGTGGAGGCAGCAGCCAGGGGGTGTACACATGACGTGGCAGAAATTATACCACCTGTCACTTTCCACAAGTTGTGACCCTTTCAAGTAAATGGGGCCGCTCTGGAAGTCTGGGGCCCAAGGGGTTAAAGCAGGTGGTGATACAACTCACTGCCTGTCAAATGCTCTCCAAAGAGCGACCCGAATATGGAACGCCCTTCAAAGATCAAAGCACAGGCAGGGGCGGACTGACAACTGATGGGGCCCCCGGGCAATAGGAAATCATGGGGCCCTGTGTCCTCGCCCACACTCAAACCACACCCATAAAAGCCTATGAAAGGTACCAGGGGCATCTCATGGGGCCCCCTACTGACCCCGGGCCCTCGGGCAGCGCCCGAGTGGCTAAATGGTCAGTCCGCCCCTGAGCACAGGTGAACGAGCCCTAAAGGACATTTGAAGCATTACTAGTCACCCCCCCAGGTTCCCCAAAATCAGTCCTGTATACATTTTGTTCAACAGAACCCAGCCCTGATGAAGGAGGACCCTCAGAAACCCCAAAATGCATTGATTTTGTTTTATATTATAGGAATCTGAATAAATAAATCTTCTCATAATGAAGGTAAATCCCATCTGTAACAGTTGTTGCCCACTGGAAGATATTCCTAATCCAGAGACAAACCATCGTTGGATTCCTCATCACTTTCTTTTCTTTTGACAACAATCAGTAGGATGAGTAGAGAAACGTCATCTCCCTGGGTTGGGGGTCATAGACCGTAATGAAAACCTGACGGGTTCTAAGGCATCCACGCTCTGCCCAACGCTAAGAAAAATTAGTTGGAGATAAAGTGGTTCTAAGGAAGGTCTAATTGTATGTTTCCCCTAGGGCAGGGGTGGGCAACTGTGGCCCTCCAGCTGTTGGTGAAGTACAAGTCCCATCATGCCTCTGCCTTTGGGAGTCATGCTTGTAACTGTCAGTTTTGCAATGCCTCATGGGACTTGTAGTTCTACAACAGCTGGAGGGCCACAGCTGGCCACCCTTGCCCTAGGGGCCAATTCACACCGACTTGTGCTAAAATGTATGGAAAATGTATGTACACCTCCATCCATTTTAGTCACGTTTTAACACGTGCTGACGTCTGTTGACATACATTTTGACATCCGTTGGCATACATTATGACATCCATTGACATACATTTTGATGTCCGTTGGCATTCATTTTGACGTCCGTTGATATACATTATGACATCCGTTGACATACATTTTGAAGTCCGTTGGCATACATTTTGACATCCGTTGGTATACATTTTGATGTCCGTTGACATACATTATGACGTCCGTTGACATACATTATGACGTCCGTTGACATACATTATGACGTCCGTTGACATGCATGTGCAGCATTATGGTGTGACTAGGACACACTGGAAATGATTGTTTTTCAGATGTCTTTCCATTGATCTGCACTAAAACGCAGGTCAACGCACTGGTGTGAATCGGCTCTAACGCATTCCTCCACTGCTCCAACGCTGTCAGCCAGCAGCACTGCTGCTCCCTCTTCCTAGTCTCACAGGAGACTGAGAGCCATTGGCTCCTGCTGCTGTCATTTAAATCCAGTGAGGCGGAGTGGTGGGTGGAGCCATGCTGTGTGTGTCCATGGACCTACACAGCCTGATTTGGGAGCACGACCGCACAGGGCAAGGGGGCACTCAGAGCATCAGTGGGGGACTCCAGAAGAGTAGGTAGGGGACTGCTCTGTGGAGTAGCAGGTAAGTATAAAAACAATTTAGAATCACTTTAAAAGTTTAGTCTAGGTTCACATTTGAGCAGTGCGGGACAATCACACCGCATTCCTGTGCAAATCTCATGCGATGTCTGTGCGGTGCGATTTGAGCCATACATTTTATCAAACGCATCGCATCCATACCAAAACAGTGCAGGACCCTATTTTTCCCCTTCACCTGTTTTGCATCGCATGGGTGTTCAAACTCATGCAATACCAATTCTGGCAATCGCACTGAATTTTGCAATCTGTTTTGGGTGTCGATAATTTAACATCAACACCCGCACCAGATCACATGGATGCCGCACGATTGCAATGCGGTGTGAGAAACGCACAGGAGTCTCTGCATTTCCTGCAACACATTAATGTGAACCAGGTCTAAGGGGATCTTTGTCAGAGTGGCAATTATACAGAGGCAGTGGGCTGAAACATCAATGAATATGCCACCCTCCAGGCAATCCATGAACCGCAAGACTAGCTGCACAGAATTAGGAATCTTTTGGCAGAATAGATACATTATATATATTTCGGCAGGACATTTATCCTATTTTCTAGTTCTCTATAATAAAGTTACTTCTGAGAAAACAAGGGGGGGGGGTTATTGACCCTAACTTCACATCTATGCGGCTGTGCGGGCTGCGTTTTGCACGGGCACAAGAGCCCATTCATTTGAATGGACTCCCATGCCCCGGGACACGCAGGAAAGGAGTCCCTGCACTTCTCTGGAAAACACAGCCCGCAGGGGAACTTCGGTTCTCAGTACGGTTGCGTTTTCCAGTGCGGGCGGCGTGCCATTAGAACTAAAGGCACACGCCCGCGGGTCCGCAATTCTCTGTGCAGGTGGTGCGGCTGCACGGATTTTCATGCGGATCCGCAGCGGCACCACCTGCACAGATGTGAACCGGGGGTGACTAAAACTGCCTGGTGCAAAATCAGGATCAGCTTCCAGGTTTAAGGCTCCATGCATACGGGCGTTTTAATAACGCTGGTAGTGTTTGCTGTGTAAAGTCACATTAAAAACGCAAGTTTTTCAGCTTTTTTTAGCATCTTTGCGGTAGCGTTTGGCAGCATTTTTCCACATTTGCGTTTTTTAGCGTTTATTTTTGGCCAAAAAAAGGTCCAAAAACACTGGTTTGTGTTGTATCATTTTATCGCGTTTTTCAGCATTAGAGTGTTTTTACAGCTAAAAAACTCCTCTAGAATCCCACTAGTCCTGGGAATTTTTTTCCAGCCAAAAAAAGTGGATTCCAGTCTCTGCGTGCACGGACACATAGGATAACATGCTGCCCCCCCCCCCCCCACTGGCTGTAGAAAAAAACATCAAAAACAGCCTCTGTATAAACATCCCGTATGCATGAGGACTTATTGTCAAAGCCTAAGCCCCGGTTCACATACATGCGGACGTGCGGGCCGCGTTTTGCACGGACACGAGTGCCAATTCATTTGAATGGATCCCCATGCCCGTGACACACAGGGAAGAAGTCCCGGCACTTCTTTGGAAAGCGCAGCCCACACGGGAACCTCGGTTCCCAGTACGGTTGCGTTCTCCAGTGCGGGCGGCGTGCTATTAGAATTAATGGCACCCGCCTGCAGGTCTGCATTCTTCTGTGCGGGTGGTGCGGCTGCACGGATTTTCGTGCAGATCCGCAGCAGCACCACCCGCACAGATGTGAACCTGGGGTAATTGAACAAGATGAAGTTAGAAGCTGATTGGCTGCCATGTACAGCTGCACCAGATTCTGAGTGATCCAGTTTTAATAAATCTCCCCCCATGATGTGTTCAAAGTAAAAACTCAAGTAAAACTTTCAGTACCAAGCTGAAGAGGTTGCCTTCACAAACATTACCATTCCAGCACCGCGAGTTTCCTGAATCCCAGGCCAATGTAATATGGTGAATTTTTAACAGTCCCTGGAGGTACCAAATGCAAGACCTTTCCTTCCTCCATTCCTGCATTTTCCCTTTTGGCCACTGAGGCCATTCATTATAGTGATGGACCAATGGGAACACATGAGAATCAGCAGGGGACAGACCTGTTCTTGACACTACCAGGAGGCAGCATGTTACCGAAGACCAGGAATGTGCTACCATAGGGGACTATACAGCTTCTTGGGCTTATGCAAGAAATGGAATATTCAGTATTAAAGAACTACAGTCATAAAGGTTTCTCGTTTAATCATTTTTATCTGCTCCCTTATTTAGCTGAAAATACTTTGAGCCAGGGGCGGACTGACAACTCATGGGGCCCCCGGGCAACAGGGGATCATGGGGCCCCTGTGTCCTTGCCCAAACTCAAAAAAGCCTATGAAAAAGGTACCAGGGGCATCTCATGGGGCCCCCTACTGACCCTGCGCCCTCGGGCAGTGCCCGAGTTTCCAAATGGTCAGTCCGCCCCTGCTTTGAGCTTGACTCCTAAGGATAGGTCAACCAAGGGTAGATGTGAGGTGCTGGACCAAGTTTTCTCTGTAGATACCAGAAGATCTTTAGTTGGGCATAACACAGCCTTGGGTTGACTACTCTTGGAAAACGGGGGTCTTCCCGATCAAGAGGGTCACCAGGCTTGAGCACGTTATGGGGTTGACTTACTAAAGGCAAATAGACTGTGCACTTTGCAGGAGCAGTTGCTCCAGAGCTTAGTAAATGAGGGGAAGCTCTGCTGACTTCCATCATCCAATCATGTGCAAGCAACAATGCGTTTTTTTTTCCCTGCATGTGATTGGGTATTCTTTGCAAAGTGAAGCTTTATCTCAGTTGCTAAGCTCTGGAGCTACTGCACTTGCAATGTACACAGAACCCTTATGTATGTTCAAACCATAAGAAGCACAAAGTGATAGTCCAAGGATACATTTTTATGATTCACAAATAGTAAAAGTCAGGGGCGCCTCTAGGGTCGGTGTCACCCGTTGCAGTAACACTTGGTGACACCCCCTGCGACGATCCCCGCAGAATGGATCGGATCTGCGGATTGAGCATAATGGATCGGAGTCCAATCAATTATGCTCCCCAATCCGCAGATCCGATCCATCCTGCGGGGATTGTCAGCATGCAACCTATATGGTGTGACACCGGACCCGCTCCACAAAAAGGTAAGTTGTAAAGAAAGCCGACGATCCCTGAAGAATGGATCGGATCCATCCTGCGGGATTGTCGGCTTGCTTTACAACTTACCTTTTTGTGGAGCGGGTCCGGTGTCACCCCGTGCGGTAGCTGTCACCCGGTGCGGCACGCACTGGTAAAAGTACACCCACGAGAGCTTCTTATGGTGCTACTCTTGCCAACTGTGGATCAATAAAATCATACTTGGACTCGTATCACATGTGTTTGGGTCTCCTTCTATTTTTTGTATCTTCCTAAGGCTAAACCTGGCCACACACTAGTAGATTTTGGAATTAACATTTGTACAAAAATTCTCAGCACTGTCGGTGGCTTGATGAACACTCTTCGAAATTTCGTTTGGTTTTAACATTCGATTTTGGGGTCGATGGAGTTTCGCGAACAGTACCCAGATTCACTGTTAGAAAAATTTTCCATCCTGCTCTTTTAAATTTGCTTGTCATTACATTCAAAAATGAAGGCTGATTTGACCCCACTAAGGGTTAGATCGGACTTAAAACAGAACATTTTGACCAGAATTCCACTAGTGTCCAGCTTAATGCGGAGCTTCACCCAAAAGGGGTTCCCCCCCCCAAGTTTGGCATATCAATTTTCTTTGGCACTTTGACAGGTACTCGCTCCCACTTCCGCTCGGAATGCCTAAGCGATCCAAGCTGAAGTTCCCCCCCCCCCCTTCCCTGCAGTCTTCTGGGACATGTCACAGGTTCCAGAAGACTGCAGGACCATTCATAGAGCACAGCACCGCTCACGCATGCGCAGTGGGCAGCCAGCTGTGAAGCAGAAAGCAGCATAGCCGGCTACCCACAGTTAGGATGCTGGCGCCAGGAACCCGAAGGCTAGTGAAGAACTAGCCCAGGTGAGGACAGCGCTGGATCCCTGGTCAGGTAAGTGTCCTTTTACTAAAAGTCAGCAGCAGGGGCGGACTGACAACTCATGGGGCCTCCGGGCAATAGGGGATCATGGGGCCCCTGTGTCCTTGACCAAACTCAAAAAAGCCTATGAAAAAGGTACCGGGGCATCTCATGGGGGCCCCCTACTGACCCCGGACCCTCGGGCAGTGCCCGGGTTTTCAAATGGTCAGTCCGCCCCTGGTCAGCAGTTACAGTATTTGTAGCTGCTGACTTTTCATTTTTTCCCCCAGAGTGAAGATACTCTTTAGCCGGGGTTCACATATAAATCGCATTTGTTTCACAGAGGAACTGCACCGCATTACTGTACAAATCACATGCGATTTGCATGCGGTGCAAGTGGAGCCATACCATATCCAATCGCATCTCCCTGATGAAGCTACGTGGACCTGTGGAGTAACGCGTAGGGGAGGGGCTCTGACATCACCACACACCCAGGACAGCGAGTATAGGCTGTGTGCGGCGCACACAGAAAAGGATTTTTTGTACATACAAAGCGCATGTTGTTTTTAATGAATGTGAGTGCAATATTGGGCACATAATAAAGTGTATTTTCAAAAAGGATAAGGCACTATATTTCTTTTCTCTCTATAAACATTGACACAGAGAAAAATCTAGGACAGGATCGGGGAGACGAGGAGAAAACCAGCAGCAGAAGGGGGGAGAGATCCCAGCAGGCATACCTGCACATGAGGAGAGGATTACCAGGGAGCTCCCAAGGGATATCCACCATCCCTTAAACGGTGCAACAAGAGATTACACCAGGTTCCAATTGTGAACACAAAGTGAGTTATGCCCAGGGGTGGACTGACCATTTGGAAACTCGGGCACTGCCCGAGGGCCCGAGGTCAGTAGGGGGCCCCATGAGATGCCCCTGGTACCTTTTTCATAGGATTTTTTGAGTTTGGGCAAGGGCACAGGGGCCCCATGATCCCCTATTGCCCGGGGGCCCCATGAGTTGTCAGTCCGCCCCTGGGTGTGCCTAAACATTAGGCTGATAAGGAGGTGAGCTCATAACAAAATCACAATAAGAACACACAGGAATTTATAAATATCGTTTTGGATCACATTAAGGATTTTTTGGGGGGACTTTCACCACTTATTTTAAATATAGACTTATGGAATGTTTTAATATTTTTTATAATTCATTTTTTGAGTAATATCACTTTTTGAGTTGTAATAGATGGCACAGATTATTATGTATGGATTTTTTTTTATATAAATTGAAATATTAATTTGATTATTTAATATTTGGCACAAAGCACATTTTATTCATTAAGTAGAAAATCATGAGAAAGTATTTTGGAATATAACATATAGATGTAATCATTTTGGAGTGCGACTTTTTTTTTATTTTTGAATAAGTGGAGCCATACATTTTGTATGGCTCAGATCGCACCCGCACCAAAAACATGCAGGAGCCTTTTTTTGGTCCGCACTAGAATCAGATCGCATGGGTATTCACACCTATGCGATCCGATTCTGCACATCGCACCGCATTTTACGGACCACTTTCGGGGTGTTGTTAACTTAACATACACACCCGCGGCGGTTCGCATGAACGGGATGCGATTCTGATGCGGTGCGGAATTCGCACAAAAAACGCTGCGAATTCCGCACCGCATCAGTGTGAACCCGAGCTCAAGTGTCAGGGACAAGAGGTCTAGTTGCTGCTCTGTCTGGCCTCATGTTTATAACACCGACTGTCTCAAAGCTCTTGAGTGTGCACAGCCGCATCCAGTAACATTATGTTTGCTTAGAAAATTGTTAGCTAAGGGATTCTGTTATTCAACTAAGGAGCTGGAAAACAGCATTTCTTCTGACATCTCAGTTCGAGAGTCAGACTTAATTATTGGGGCAAATATCATTCATAAGCATTTCTGCACAATTACAATTATTTAAGTCTAAAAAAGTCAAAATTCTACAAAAGCTCCATCACGACCTGCTCTAGGAACATTTCCATCAAGGCAGACCTGTAATGGCCGATAGAAAGATCTTTACAGTTCAAAAGAGTTTTAACATCAAGTGATTCTCATGTTGTGCAATGCTGAGCAAACTGTTGGCACTCTATAAATCCTGTATAATAATAATAGTTCTGGAAAGTAGGAAATTATATATTTTTTTTAAAAGTCTTTTTTTTTTTTACCTATGCCTGTCCAGCATACACAGCAGCCATATTGTAGGATAAACCTATAATCAGCCTATTGGTTTGCACGGAACTTGGGCACAGTACCTCGTGTTACAGTCAGGCCTTTGGTCCCCGTAATACTGGTAGGCTAGAGACTCTTGAATATTGATCAAGCTCTTCTTTCGCTTTCCATGAATGACAGATACACTTTACCTAGCTGATAGCTTAGCTCCCAATCCTGATCCAGGAATGGTTATAAACACAGAAGGCAGCATGGAGGGGCTCTGTGAAGTGGGCAATGAAGGTGTGCAGGTGCCTAATGGTGTCGCTGAGCTGGTAGAAGGAAAGTCGCCCAGCCTCGTAATCCAGATATATCCCCAATCTTTGCACGGCCGAATCCGGATACAAAGGGTTGATTTTAGAGTCGTGGATGGCTGAGTGAGTTTTATCTGACATGCGTAGACACCACGATTTCTTGTTATAACCCGTCACAGCCCGGTCCCCTTTCCGTTCTATGCTGGGATAGGCCAACCCTACCATCCAGTAACCGGCCTCACTGGTCTCCACTTCCCAGTAATTTTGCCCTGTTGTGAAAATCCGGGTGCTTAGAATGTGATAGTTCACAAACCTCTCTGGTGTCTTGGGGCGACACTGCTTCGTCTCCGACCAGGAAGCCATTTTTAAATTCCGCGACACAGCCACGTAGTCCCCCGCTGTGTTCACATCCAGGAGCATGTCTGAGGCCACCTGCATGTTAAAGCCATGTTTTGACTTTAGACAGGTGACAATGTCCTTCAAGGCAGAATGTAAGATCACAGAAATCAGACCTTCATCAAGGTCACAGATGGGGTGAACTTTTTTGTCATCCCTCTTTCTGTCCTCCTGTTCGCCCTCCTCTGTGTCATAACCGATATTATCTCTTCCTTGCAAGACGGTCAGAGGGTCGGTGATGTTGCACAGCTCTTCGATATGGTGCATCTTCCTAGTCAGCTCCTCCTTCTCAATCTCCAGCTGTTGAATGAGGTCAGAAACGTGTTGGGAGACCTGGTCTTCTTGGCTGGTGATCTCCTTCAGGACTCTCTTCTCCAAGATCTCTAGCTGTTCTCGCATTTCCATAAACAACAGGTTGACCCTTTCCGTGAGGGCAGCTGCGTTCTCCTCCACTTTCTGCCTATGCTCTTGAAAACTTTGCACTTGTTTTTCCGTCTCTGCCGCCTTTGACGTCAACCTTGTCATCACCAGTTTCAGCTTCTCTTTCTTCTTCTTGGAGGCTTCGTAAAGGAGCGCCACTTGGTGTCCCCGATGATCTCCAAAGGCGCAGCAGGACACGCAGATGCATGTGGCGTCCTCCGGGCAGTAATACTCCAGGAGCTTCTTGTGTACGGGACATTTTCTGTTCTCCAGGGACATGGTAGGTTCGGTCAAGGTGTGCTCCACTAGCTTGCTGTGCGCCTGGAGGTGGACGTCGCACAGCGAAGTCTCACACTGAAGGCACGTCTTGACCGCTGCAATGGGGGAGTGGACGCAATAGGTGCAGAATATCCCAACTTGCTCTTGCACCGGTCGTGAGGACAGGAAGCATTCGACAATGTTGCAGAGCTTCATGTTCTTCTGCAGAGTAGGTCGAGTCTTAAATTCTGCCCGGCATTCAGGACAGGTGAAGAGGCCATTTGCTTCTTGGGTGTCCAGGACCCGGCTAATGCAGACCCAGCAAAAGTTGTGGCCACAGTTCAGCATGATGGGATCTGTGTAGATGCTCAGACAGATGGAACAGTTCAGCTCCTCTTTCAGCTCTGTTGAAGCCATTCTAATAAAACGCAGCAGATGAAGCCAACAATAGCTCTGCAGGGAAGCGCCTCGCCTTCTATCGGTCTGCAGATCCTCTACGAGTTGGCTGTGCAGGGATATATGTTCCCGGAGAAAGAAAGGCAACTGGACTGCAGAATACAGCAAGAGTTTATCTGCCCAGTTCCTGGCACCAGTCTGAACTATGCATCAACCCCCAATAGAGGAGCTTGTCTTACTGCCTGCAAAAGTGTGCAAAGCCAGCTCTGATTGGCCAATGTGTTGATATGCGGGAGGAAGTCTGCAAGAATCGTGTAACTTGGGAGAACTGGGAGTGAAGGTTTATTAGAGTGCATTAAAGTGGAACTAACAATGAAAATGTGTTTCCAAGGATATAGACACAATGTTACATTGCTGGCCGGGTATTATCATTGATATTAGCAGGCAGACAGAGCTTTCTATTTTTTTTTTCTTTTACCTTTTCTAAAATGTGGCTGCTGAGAGCAATATAGACATCCTTCCTTTCTGTACAGATTATTGTATAATGGACTCGATAAAAAGAGATTAAACACGTATGTAGTCATTATTAAGAGGGAGGAAAGAGAGAGACAAAGGGAGAAAAAGAGGAGAGAGGAAAAAAGAGAGGGAGAGAGAGAAAAAAAGAGAGAGGGAGAGAGAAATAAAAGAGAGAGGGAGAGAGAAATAAAAGAGAGAGGGAGAGAGAAATAAAAGAGAGGGGAGAGAGAAAAAAGAGAGAGGGA
This sequence comes from Staurois parvus, assembly GCF_062004578.1. Lineage (NCBI taxonomy): Eukaryota > Metazoa > Chordata > Amphibia > Anura > Ranidae > Staurois > Staurois parvus. The sequence goes on along the minus strand of NW_028320057.1, from coordinate 6,451 downwards.
GAGAGAGAGAGAGAGAAAGAGATAGAAGAGAGAGAGAGAGAGAAAAGAGAGAGGGAGAGAAAAAAGAGAGAAAGAAAAGAGAGAGAAGAGAGAGAGAGATAGAAAAAACAGAGAGGGGGAAAGAAAAGAGAGGGAGGGAGAGAAAAGAGAGAGGGAGAGAGAGAAAAAAAGAGGGAGAGGGCGAAAAAAGAGAGAGGAAGAGAGTGAAAAAGAGAGAGAGAGAGAGAGAGAGAGAGAGAGAAAAAAGAGGGAGGGAGAGAAAAGAGAGAGGGAGAAAAAAGAGAGAGGGAGAGAAAAGAGAGAGGGGAGAGAGAGAAAAAGAGAGAGGGAGAGAGGGAGAAAAAGAGAGAGGGAGAGAGAGAAAAAAGAGAGGGAAAGAGAAAAAAGAGAGGGAAAGAGAGAAAAAATAGAGGGAGAGAGGGAGAGAGGGAGAGAGAAAAGGGAGAGAGGGAGAGAGAAAAGAGAGTGGGAGAGGAGAGAGAAGAGAGAGAGGGGGGGGAGAGAGAAGGCGAGAGAGAGAAAGAGAGAGGGAGAGCGAAAAAAGAGAGGGGGGAGAGATAAAAAGAGAGAGGGAGAGAGAGAGAAAAGAGAGAGGGAGATAGAGAAAAAAAGAGAAAGGGAGAGAGAGAGAAAAGAGAGAAAGAAAGAGAGAGAAAAGAGAGAGAGAGATGGAAAAAAAACAGAGAGGGGGAAAGAAAAGAGAGGGAGGGAGAGAGAGAGAAAAGAGAGATGGAGATAACTAGAGAAAAAAGAGAGAGCGGGAGAGATAAAAAGAGAGAGGGAGAGAGAAAAAAGAGAGAGGGAAAGATGGAGAGAGAGATAAGGAGAGAGGAAAAGAGAAAGAATGAAAACATTTAAAGTTTAAAGCAGACTGTCACCCAATAAAGCAACTTATTTGCACTGGGTTATTAAGAGGGAGAAAAAAAGAGGAACAGAGAGAAAAATTGGGAGAGAGAGAGAGAGAGAGAGAGAGAAAGAGAGCGAAGAAAGGAGAGAGAGAAAGGAAAAAGAAGTAGAAAGAGAAAGGGAGGAAACGAGAGTGAGAAAGGAAGAAGGGGGGGGGGGGGGTGGGAAAAAAAGAGAAAGGGGGAGGGAGGAACAGATGGAGGGAGAGAATGAAAACATTTTAGGTTCAAAGCAGACCTTCACCGAAGAAAAGCAACTCTTTTGAACCTGGTTGTTAAGAGGGAGAAAATGAGAGAGAGAGAGAGAGTAAATATGACCAGTTACTGTAGGTGAAAATTAAAATACTTAAAGTTTAAAGTGGATCTTCACCCAATAAAGCAACTTATTTGAACCGTGTTATTAAGAGGGAGAAAACGAGAGAGAGAGAGAGAGGGGGGGGGGGGAGGGGAGATGGAGAAGAAAAGAGAGCAGAAAGGAGAGAGGAAGAGAGAGGGGGGAAAAGAGGAAGAGAGAGTGAGATGGGGGGGAGAGGGGGGGGGGAGAGGGAGGGGGGAGAGAAAGAGAGGAACGGAGAGAGGAAGAGAGACGGAGGGGAGAGAGAGGGAGGGGGGGCAAAGGAGAGAAGAAGAGAGAGGGCGGGGGAGATAGGAAATGAGAGAGAGAGGAAGAGATAGAGAATGGAAAACAGAGGTAGAGAGAAAAGGAGAAAGAGAGGTGAGAAAGGGAGAGAGATGGAAAAGGAAAAAGGAGGGAGAAGGTGAGATGGAGAAAGAGAGCCAGGAAAGGAGAGAGAAAGAGAGATGGGGGGGGGGGGGAGAGAGAATGAAAAGTTTCAAGTTTAAGGCAGAACTTTATTGAAAAAAGTAACTTATTTGCACCTTGTTATTAGGAGGGAGAAGATGAGAGGAAGTGAGAGCGGGAGACAAGGGGAGAGAATGAATATGACCCATCAGTTTCTGTAGGAGAAAATGAAAACACTTAAAGTTTAAAGGGGATCTTCACCCAGCAAAGCCTCTTATTTGTACCTGGCTCCCCTCCCCCCCCCCCCCTTTTCTCTTCCACAATTAGGATGACATTTTTCTTTTCTTGATGTTGCCTAGACAAGGATGGTGTTGCGCTCCCCAGGCACTTGCACACCCCCAGATTCTGCACTTTCACAGATGTGACCTTAGATTGTACGCCCCTTGAGGGTTAGGGACTGATGTGAATGTACAATATATATGTAAAGTGCTGTGTAAATTGATGGCGCTATATAAGTACCTGAAATAAATAAATAAATGTGTCTTAGGGTTCAGTACCCGCTGAGACCTGGGCTTTCCTGAAGATGACGCACGTACAAGGTGCTGGATCTCAGGGTGTCTGCGCATGTGAGATGTGCTGCAGGTCTCTGGCAGGTCCTGAAGGCTGGGCAAAACCCATCAAATGCCATTTGAAGATGGTGACCCCAAATGTGGAGGGATCAAATGACAAGGGACTGAAGTTCCTCTTTAACTCCAGGCAAACAGCTAAATACATGAATTACACATAAAGAAGCTGTTTTACCTACAAAAGGATGTTTTCTGTCCATCCTGTCCTACTTATTTACACAGCTCTGTCACATTGCACAAATCTGTCTGGAAGGGCAGAAGGCTTGATTTTTCTCTGCTGCAGTTAAGTGACACTTACAGGTCTTTTCTTTTCCCCAGCCTGTGACTGGACAGTGAAAGGAGAAGTAGCAGACTGATCAGCTCATCTGTCACTTTGCCCTCTCCTCCTATCAGAATGTCTCTTGTTAGTTGATTGGCTCCTAGTGCTCTTTCTCTCTCCTAGTCTGAATTCTGCTGTACAGGGTTTGTTAGAGACTGACACCAGGTCAAATTCAGATACTTACACTGCATTAATAAACACATTCGATGAAGTATTAGGGCAGGGGCGGACAGACAACTCATGGGGCCCCTGGGCAATAGGGGATCATGGGGCCCCTGTGTCCTTGTCCAAACTCAAAAAAGCCTATGAAAAAGGGTCCAGGGACATCTCATGGGGCCCCCTACTGACCCCGGGCCCTCAGGCAGTGCCCGAGTTTCCAAATGGTCAGTCCGCCCCTGGTGGTAACACATGTTGTGTCACACATTATTGCGCTTTGCGTTTGGGAAAATTTGTTATTTTGAACAGACTGTCAATGCAGCAGAACAGTCAAAGAAGAAAATGCGGATTTTTTTTCTGATGCAGTACAGCACAATGCATGGAAATGTGTTGCTGAGAGTTGTGGTTCTCTGCGATGCGTTAGATTTACTTTATCTATTTTAATACAACTAAATAAAAAGCGCATGTGGAATACCCACCATGTAATACCATGTAATTCCCATTGGACCGGCAACTGCTGCCGTTGGCTGTAATTCACAGCTCACAGGGCTGTTATCCGCCGGTCACACCAAACCCGACTTTGAAATCATGTGACTTACAGTGAAGTCGCACAATTTCAAAGTCGGTTGACATGCCGATTTCAGGTGTGATTTGCAGGACATCTGACACACATGTCTATGTAAATCACACCAAAAGTAGTGCATGTACTACTTTAGAAATCGGTGCGGCTCCAAGTCAGAACCGCACCAATATGACTGCTCTAATTGAGGACAATGGGGTGTGACTTGGCATGTGATTTGCATGTTGCATGGCATACAAATCGCATGCCAATTCGTATCCATTGTGACTGGGGACTTAGTTACAAAGTAGGGCCCTCCCTGATTTCACTGAAAGTCGGTGACTCGGGGCGAAGCATGCTGTGCAGATGGAGCAGGCATGCATGCCAATAATGATACCCTGTGAGGTCTGGGGGTCTGAAGTGCATGCATTGGGGCTGATTTGAGGTCTGAAATGTGTGGATCGAGGCTGATCTATAGTCTGTGGTGCATGCATTGGGGCTGATCTGATCATGCAATGAGACTGATCTTAAGTGAAGTGCATGCATTGGGGCTCATCTGGGGTCTGAAGTGCATGCACTGGGACTGACCTGAGGTCTGAAGTGCATGCAATGGGGCTGATCTGGGGTCTGACATGCATGCATTGGAACTGGTCTGAGGTGTGAAGTGCATGCAATGGGGCTGATCTAAAGTCTGACGTGCATGCATTGGGGCTTAAATGGTTATTGAAGTGCATATGATGGGGCTGATCTGAGGTCTGAAGTGCGTGCATCATGGCTGATTTGAGGTCTAATGCACTTGCATCGTGTCTGATCTGAGGTCTGAAATGCATTAAATGGGGCTGATCTGAGGTCTAATGTGCATGAATTTGGGATTATCTGGATTCTGAAGTGCATGTATTGGGGTTGATCTGGGATCTGAAGTGAATGCATTGAAACTGATCTGAGGTCTGAAGTGCATACAATGAGGCTAGTCTGCGGTCTGATGTGCATACATTGGGGCTAGTCAGCAGTCTTATGTGCATGCATTGGGGCTAGTCTGAGGTTGTATGTGCATGCATTGGGGCCATTCTGAGGTCTGATGTGCATGCATTGGGGCTAGTCAGCGGTCTTATGTGCATGCATTGGGGCTAGTCTGAGGTCTGGTGTGCATGCATTGGGGCTAGTCTGAGGTCTGATGTGCATGCATTGGGGCTAGTCTGAGGTCTGATGTGCATGCATTGGGGCTAGTCTGAGGTCTGATGTGCATGCATTGGGGCTAGTCTGAGGTCAACTATGCATTGGGGCTAGTCTGAGGTCTGATGTGCATGCATTGGGGCTAGTCTGAGGTCTGATGTGCATGCATTGGGGCTAGTCTGAGGTCTGATGTGCATGCATTGGGGCTAGTCTGAGGTCAACTATGCATTGGGGCTAGTCTGAGGTCTGATGTGCATGCACTGGGGCTAGTCTGCAGTCTGATGTGCATGCATTGGGGCTAGTCTGAGGTCTGATGTGCATGCATTGAGGCTAGTCTGCGGTCTGATGTGCATGCATTGGGGCTAGTCTGAGGTCAGCTATGCATTGGAGCTAGTCTGAGGTCTGATGTGCATGCATTGGGGCTGATCTGAGGTCTGATGTGCATGCATTGGGGCTGATCTGAGGTCTGATGTGCATGCATTGGGGCTGATCTGAGGTCTGATGTGCATGCATTGGGGCTAGTCTGAGGTCAGCTATGCATTGGGGCTAGTCTGAGGTCTGATGTGCATGCATTGGGGCTAGTCTGCGGTCTGATGTGCATGCATTGGGGCTAGTCAGCGGTCTTATGTGCATGCATTCGGGCTAGTCAGCAGTCTTATGTGCATGCATTGGGGCTAGTCTGAGGTCAGATATGCATTGGGGCTAGTCTGAGGTCTGATGTGCACGCATTGGGGCTAGGCTGCGGTCTGATGTGCATGCATTGAGGCTAGTCTGAGGTCTGATGTGCATGCATTGAGGCTAGTCTGAGGTCTGATGTGCATGCATTGGGGCTGATCTGGGTTCTGAAGTGAATGCATTGAAGCTGATCCGAGGTCTGAAGTGCATGCGTTGGGGCTAGTCTGCGGTCTGATGTGCATGCATTGGGGCTAGTCTGAGGTCTGATGTGCATGGATTGGGGCTACTCTGCTGTCTGATGTGCATGCATTGGGGCTAGTCTGAGGTCTGATGTGCATGCAATGGGGCTAGTCTGCAGTCTGATGTGCATGCATTGGGGCTAGGCTGAGGTCTGATGTGAATTGATATATGTGAGACATTCAGATCACCAGGTCACATAGTCAGTAAAGCATGCCAACCAAGAACATGCCTGGATGGAGTGCACTGGGACTGATCTGAGATCTGAGGTCTGAAGTGCATGCATTGGAGCTGGTCTGAGGTCTGAAATGCATGAAATGGGGCTGATGTGAGGTCTAATGTGCATGCATTTGGGATTATCTGGATTCTGAAGTGCATGCATTGAAACTGATCCAAGGTCTGAAGTGCATGCAATGAGGTTAGTCTGCAGTCTGATGTGCATGCATTGGGCTGATCTTAGGTCCGATGTGAATGCATGGGGCTGATCTGAGGTCTGATGTGCATGCATTGGGGCTGATCTGAGGTCTGATGTGCAGCATGCATGGGGCTGATCTGAGGTCTGATGTGCATGCTTGGGGCTGGTCTGAGGTCTGATGTGCATGCATGGGGCTAGTCTGAGGTCTGATGTGCATGCATGGGGCTGATCTGAGGTCTGATATGCATGCATGGGGCTGATCTGAGGTCTGATATGCATGCATGGGGCTGATCTGAGGTCTGATATGCATGCATGGGGCTGATCTGAGGTCTGATATGCATGCATGGGGCTGATCTGAGGTCTGATATGCATGCATTGGGACTGAACATCTTGGGTGTCTCAATTAATACACAAATAATTTCACTGTTAATGACATATTAAACTCATTTATTAGTACAAGAGTATAATTTGCCATCAGCCGTACAACTATGTGAAAAAATGAAAATCTACAATGCTCTATTGTTCACTGGATCCCCGAACGTCTAATACTTGTGAACATAATATTGCTGACCTACATTACATATTGTGCACTGAAAAGCTTCTCCCTGCAGTTTAGGGCCCTTCCACGCCAGACGCAGTGGACT
>NW_028320055.1:0-22500 GCF_062004578.1 Staurois parvus | reverse complement strand
GCGAGGCTTGGCTATTGCTGTCACCGGCTGAGGTAAACGTCGGGTGGCCACAGCCCGAGAGGAAGGAGCGCTGCCGGGTGTGATACCGAGACAGCCGGGGGAGGGGTGAGTGAGCGGGGACAGACCCCCTCCAGGTGTCCCTATAGACACTGAGATAGAGGGACACTCTGCGACCTACAGACAGCCTCATTGTCATCAATCTGCACCCCAATATCTGATTGGCTGAGCCCCTAAAAGAGGACTGTACAATGTGCCATCTGATTGGCCAATCCCCTATAAACAGACCATACACTCTGCAATCTGATTGGCCAATGCTCCAAGTGTACTGTGCAATCCTCGCTAAGCGGACCATACACCCTGCAATCTGATTGGCCAATCCCCTCTAAGCAGACAGCATGCCGTCCAATCTGGTCGGTCCTCTCTAAGTGGACCGTACACCCTGCAATCAGGATAGCATGCTGCCTTAGAGGGGATTGGCCAATCTGGTCGTACAGTGTACAGTCCACTTGGAGCATTGGCCAATCAGATTTCAGGGTGTACTGCCCTCTTAGAGGGGATTGGCCAATCGGATTGCACGGTAGACTGTCTGCTTAGAGGGGATTGGCCAGTCAGGTTGCACGGTGTATGGTTTTCTTAGAGGGGATTGGCCAGTCAGATTTCAGGGTGTAAAACATGCTTAGAGAGAACTGGCCAATCACATAGCAGGGTGTACAGTCTGCTTAAATGTGATTGGCCAATGCTCTAAGTGGACTGTACACTGTGAGATTGGCTAATCAGGTTGCAATTAGTGACAGGTCCTCTTTATGGAGAGATATGGGGGGGCAATGAGACATAATTAGTGACAGGTCCTCTTTATGGAGAGATATGGGGGGTCAATGAGACATAATTAGTGACGGGTCCTCTTTATGGAGAGATAATTAGTGACAGGTCCTCTTTATGGAGAGATATGGGGGGGTCAATGAGACCTAATTAGTGACGGGTCCTCTTTATGGAGAGATAATTAGTGACAGGTCCTCTTTATGAAGAGATATGGGGTCAATGAGACATAATTAGTGACAGGTCCTCTTTATGGAGAGATATGGGGGGGTCAATGAGACATAATTAGTGACAGGTCCTCTTTATGGAGAGATAATTAGTGACAGGTCCTCTTTATGGAGAGATAATTAGTGACAGGTCCTCTTTATGGAGAGATATGGGGGGGGGTCAATGAGAGATAATTAGTGACAGGTCCTCTTTATGGAGAGATATGGGGGGTCAGTGAGAACCGTTACCTATAGAAAATCTAGGATGTTGAAGTTTGTCACCATTTCACAGACGCACGCAAATTTAGGGTTTGGTATCGATTTACTCGGCACAACCTCGTCTTTTTATATTTTAACAATCTGGGTAATTTATTACATTTGTTTTGCCCTAAAATTCACTTTTTTTTTTTTTTCCCTGAAATGTTGTATTTATTCATAGACCTTTGTGATAATATCGTGTAACATAAAAAAAATTGGAGCTACCGCTATTTTATCCTCCGGGGTGTCTTTGAGGAAATAAATGTTTTGTGTAATCTTCAGGCCTGAAACCATTGTTTAACCGCTTGCCGCCCTGCCACTGTGTATATACGTGTGCAGGGCGGCAGTGGAGCGCAAAACCACGTTTTAAAACGGGCTCCGCGCTCCCAACGTTTTCGCCGGCAGGGGGCGCGCGCTCCCGCCGACCTGCGGGTGACACGATTCGATCCAGGAGGGATCAATCATTAGATTTCAGCCAGTGATGTCTGGCTGAAATCAGATGATCGGTCCCTGTCCTATCCTGTCCTGTGTTGGCATTTACACAGGACAGGATATGATGTCATTCTTCTCTGCCTGGACACATTCCGTTCCAGAGAGGGAAGAAGACACAGTAAACGTGAGTAAAACACTACACACTGACAGAACACACCTAGGACACATTTAACCCCTTGATAGCCCCCCCCGAGTTAACCCCTTCACTGCCCTGTTACCAGTGTCACTGATCAGTGAATCGATTTTTACTGATCACTGTATTAGCGTCACCGGTGACTTCCGATAGTGTTAGCGCCCCTCCCAGATAGCGCCAGTTTGCCCGCTAATGCACGGGATTGTTTTTTACCAAAAACATGGAGCAGAATACATTTTGGCTTAAATTTATGACTAACTTTGAGTTTACTAGTTATTTTTTTTATAGCTGAAAGTAGAAAATATTGTTGTTTTTCAAAATTTTCGTGGTTTTTTTGTTTATAGCGCAAAAAATAAAAAGCGCACAGGTGATCAAATACCACCAAAAGAAAGCTCTATTTGTGTGGAAAAAAAGGACGTAAATTTCGTTTGGGTGCAGCATTGCATGACCGCGCAATTATCATTTGAATTAGTGCAGCGCCGAGTAGCAAAAAGAGGCGTGGTCATTAAGGGGGGTAAATCCTCAGGAGGGCGAGGGGTTAAACGTGTGCAAAAACTGCCCAGGCACCGAAAGGGTTAATGCGGAATTTTGGGTGAAGTTCTGCTTTTAATTTAAAATCTATGCACATACCTGATCTGGTGTTGTGTTTTTTGTTTTGTTTTTTTTTGTTTTGTTTGTTTTATATTTTTGCTTTTTTTTTTTTTTTGTTTAAAATTTAGTTTTTTTCCGTTTTCTGTTTATTTCGTTGGCTTTGCATCTATACGGAGATGGGAAGGGGGTGTGGTCCCACCTCTTGACATCCATGTATTAGTTCTGGCGGTCCTTGCTGTCAGGACATGGTGTCAGTCACTCCTTACAGGGGCTGGGCAGGGTGCATGTCAGTTTTGTGATGTCCCCCCCCCCCCCCCCCCATTACAGGAACTCGCTTGTTACCACTACCATGGGGCTAAACCCGTGATTGGTGCTGCCAGGAATGGGGGATGCACTACAGAAGACTGGCAGGATCACCGGCTATGGATGGGTCTTAGTGCAGCACAATTAGCAGCTTACCCAGCACTCCAGAATTGTTTGGAGGAAATTTTAAAGTGTTTTTTTTTTTTTTTTTTTTTTTTTTTTTTTTCTTTTAGTGTGCATTTGTAAAATATATATTATATATATATATATATATATATATATATATATATATATATACACAGTGGGGATGGAAAGTTTGGGCACCCCAGCTAAACATTTGTATTAATGTGCATAAAGAAGCCAAGGAAAGATGGAAAAATCTCCAAAAGGCATCAAATTACAGATTAGACATTCTTATAACATGTCAACAAAAGTTAGATTTTATTTCCATCATTTACACTTTCAAAATAACAGAAAACAAAAAAAATGGCGTCTGCAACAGTTTGGGCACCCTGCAGAGTTTATAGCATGCACTGCCCCCTTTGCCAAGCCGAGACCTGCCAGTGTCATGGATTGTTCTCAATCATCGTCTGGGAAGACCATATATATATATATATGTATGTATGTAGAACTGCACTGCGCCTGAGCACCACAAACCAAAAATGCGATTTCATTAATTTTTAATTTTCAAAGCACACTCCCCTGCCCCCCCCCCCCCCCCCCCCATCTGCGTCTCCGTGCTTTATTTTGCAAAGGGAAGTCATTTTGAAAAACATCCCCCTGTCATTTCCAGTAGTTGAGTAGATGATTCATCTATCATTTTTTAATTCCTGGAATCAATCCACCCTTAGCTCAGGCATAGGCTGAGCTGCAAACCCTCCCTCCCCTCCTTGAAGTCTCCTGGGATGTATGACATCATTTTGCCTAGGTATGGGAACCAGGAAGCAACTGAAAAATTAAAAAAAAAAAAAAAAAAAAAAAATATATATATATATATATATATATATATATATATATATATATATATATATATATATATATATAATTTACGAATGTTGGCAGTGTTAGGATTACAAATAGTTCCTGTTGACTGAGAGGTGAAGTTCCACTTTAATTCCACAATAGATCCATTCTTCAAAAAAAAAGCTGCAGGCTGTCCGCTGTCTGAATAAAGAATATTTTGTTATTGCCGAATAACGGGGACAACGGATCCAGAACACACAGATCCCGTTCATATCCATGGTGTGCATGACTGACCCACTTTACTGTGTATACACTATCACCAGATCCTTGTGGGGGCGGGGCTGTGTTGGCGGAGAGAGGGGGGGGGGTGGTGACATCACAGCCGCATTGCCATTATTTTGTTGTGGGGAATGCAGGTTTTCCTTTTTTTTTTTTTTTAACTAAGATGGCAGATTTCAGTCTTAATAGAGAACATTTCCAAAACAAAAGCAGGAGTCCTGTTCCATAGCGGGGGAGCACTGCAACGTGTATCCTGGCTAGTTAGTAAAATTCTGACGCATTTCGATGGGATTCGGGTCTAGGCTCTGGCTGGACCATTCCATAACTTTCCTCTTCTCCTGGTGAAGTCGTTCCTTTGTTGATTTGGATGTACGCTTTGGGTGATTGTCGTGCTGAAAGATGAAGTTCCTCTTCATGTTCAGCTTTCTAGCAGAAGTCTGAAGGTTTTGTGCCGATTTTGACCGGTATTTGGAACTGTTCATAATTCCCTCTACCTTGACTTTTGCAGGCCATAGACGGGTTAAAAAAAAAAAAAAAATTGGTCGTTCAATCGGCCACTGTTACTACCAACTGTAAAAAAAATCGACCGATTTTCAGCCGGTCTACGGCCGGCATTTTTACTTCTGTCCCTTGCAGAGAGGGGCGCTATTATATTTTATATAAAAATTCTTGCAGTTGCAACAATGTATCTATTTGTGTCCCCTCCCTCCTAGATTGTAAGCTCCAAGGAGCAGGGCCCTCGAACCCCTCGTGTATTGTTGTTATTCTGTCTCCCATTGTAATGTACAGCGCTGAGAAAACTGTTGGCGCTTTATAAATACTGTATAATAATAATTTGTATCCATTTTGGATACAGATGTTTTTATTCGGATACAAATAGATACATTGTTGCAACCGCAAGACTTTTCATATAAAATATAATAGCGGACTGGAATTCTTTCTTCTTTCCTTTCGTCTTCTTTCCTTTCGTCTTCTTTCCTTTCGTCTTCTTTCCTTTCGTCTTCTTTCGTCTTTCGTCTTCTTTCGTCTTTCGTCTTCTTTCGTCTTTCGTCTTCTTTCGTCTTTCGTCTTCTTTCGTCTTTCGTCTTCTTTCGTCTTTCGTCTTCTTTCGTCTTTCGTCTTCTTTCGTCTTTCGTCTTCTTTCGTCTTTCGTCTTCTTTCGTCTTTCGTCTTCTTTCGTCTTTCGTCTTCTTTCGTCTTTCGTCTTCTTTCGTCTTCTTTCGTCTTTCGTCTTCTTTCGTCTTTCGTCTTCTTTCGTCTTCTTTCGTCTTCTTTCGTCTTCTTTCGTCTTCTTTCGTCGTCTTTCGTCGTCTTTCGTCGTCTTTCGTCGTCTTTCGTCGTCTTTCGTCGTCTTTCGTCGTCTTTCGTCGTCTTTCGTCGTCTTTCGTCGTCTTTCGTCGTCTTTCGTCGTCTTTCGTCGTCTTTCGTCGTCTTTCGTCGTCTTTCGTCGTCTTTCGTCGTCTTTCGTCGTCTTTCGTCTTCTTTCGTCGTCTTTCGTCGTCTTTCGTCGTCTTTCGTCGTCTTTCGTCTTCTTTCGTCTTCTTTCGTCTTCTTTCGTCTTCTTTCGTCTTCTTTCGTCTTCTTTCGTCTTCTTTCGTCTTCTTTCGTCTTCTTTCGTCTTCTTTCGTCTGTCTTCTTTCGTCTGTCTTCTTTCGTCTTTCTTCTTCTTCTCGATTAACGGTGCGAAAATCTGCCTTTTTTTTTTTTTTTTTTTTTTTTAAATTTTTTTCTCCAGCCGAAAAATCGTCTGATTTTCGACCCATCTATGGCCTGCGTAAGGCCCCAGTTCCAGCTGAAGAAAAACAGCCCAAAGCATGATGCTGCCCCCACCATGCTTCACAGTGGGTATGGTGTTCTTTTTGGTGATGGGCAGTGTTGTTTTTGCCCCAAACCTTTCTTTTGGAATTATGGCCAAAAAGTCCAACCGTGGTGTCATCAGACCAGAACACATTTCCACACATGCTTTCATGTGCTTTGCGCTTCTCCCTTTTGGATATTGTCGTGATTGGCTCTTGAAAGCTGTGTACTAACAATCCGATGATCGGTCCTCGTGCAAAAATGTTCTTATAGTGTGTACGGGGCATAACTGTATATCCAGTCATCCTATTATCCATCATCTGGGCTTGCTGCCCATCTCTGGTAGAACTGTCTGCAGCTCAGTGAAGTGGCAGTTGGATCTGCTGAGCTGAGGGTCCATCCTTTAACACATTCCCCTGCTCATGGCGGCTTTTTCTGTTGCCTCCATGCAGTATGGTATGTATAGGGTGCGGGGTACATTGTGATACAGTGTAGTAGGTAAGTGTTCTCACCTTAGGACAGAAAGCGAGTAACTTTGATAATTGCCAGGTGAAAATAAAGGGAGGGAAAACCGAAAGACAACAAATGTCAGTCCCCACATCTGAGGACCAGTAAGCTCCAGGATATTTTTTTATTTTTGTATTCGGGTATAAATAAGAGGACAAATCTAAATGTGGACAGTTCTGACAGTCTGAAAGTTTTCAGGTTCTTGTCTTGACTGCAGCCATGACAGGTCCTCTTCAATGCACATGTGATCCGTCCTGCACAGCGGTTGGTGATGAGTTGTGTTTTGTTCCTCTTTTCCAGCAGACGCCGAGCTCTAACTCCAGGATGAGTGTGGAGGCCACGGGGAAGCCCTTAAAGGTGGGCACCCGGGTGGAGGTGATCGGGAAGGGCCATCGAGGAACCGTCGCCTTTGTAGGGGCCACCCTATTCGCCACCGGAAAATGGGTCGGTGTTATTCTGGACGAAGCCAAGGGCAAGAATGACGGCACGGTGCAGGGCAGGAAGTACTTCACCTGTGAGGAGAACCATGGCATCTTTGTGCGCCAATCGCAGGTACGTGAAATGATCGCTTTCCGAGGATAAGACTGCTCGAAGACCTATTCTGACACTTCTCTCCTACAGGATGTAAAATCCGTTTTTTTGGGGGGGGGGTTTTGTTTTGGTTTTTTGTTTTGTTTTTTCTCTGGCTTTGGTTTTTGCTGGTTTTTTTCCGGCTTTGGTTTCTGCTTCTTTTTTTTTTATAAGCAGAGGCCCCAGAGAATAAAATGTTGGGTGTTCCAATGTTTTATGTTGTGTGGTATTTCCGTAATAGTTAAACTTCAATGAATTTTAGTGCACACAAACACAATATAATACCCAATTGTTTGGTAAAATATAAAAAACTGTTACGCTGAGTAAATAGATACCAAACGTGTCCCGCTTTAAAATTTGTGTGGGATGGCGAGAAACAAAAAAAATAAAAAATCCATAGGGTACTCCTTTTTTTCTCCTCCTCCTCCTCCTCCTCCCTCCCCCCCTCCTCTTTAGAGTTTTTTTTTTTGTTTTTTTTTCTTTAAGGCCTCAAAATGCTCCTCCTCTTGGCAGGAGCATTTTGGCCGAAAAACCGCCTGACGTTTGTCAGTATGTAACGCTTTTACCAGCATTTAGGCGCATTTTTCAGGCGTCAAACGCTTGGGTGTTAATTTCATCATACATTTCTATTCTGGCCATCAAAATGAATTAATGTGCTCAAGTGCACTTTAAGGTGTGTGGTGTGGCTTTTTTTTTTTTTTTTTTTTTTTTTTTTGTTACACTGTCGAATGTCCATATAAAAGAACATCTGGGTAGCAGTGACCATCACATGATTTCATTTATTGTTCGCTGTAAACAGCGAGCACATACGGGAAAAATAAAAACTAACAACTATAAGAGAGCTAATTTTCCAAGGCTGAGAGCTGCTCTCTAAGACTTAGACTGGGAGGGAATATTGGCGTCAATGAACACAACACAGAAATGGGAGTTCTTCATAAAGACTTTGTGAACACACTGCAAAATATATTCCTATCGGCAACAAGTATAAAAGGATAAAAATCAAACCTATGTGGCTTACGGCCAAAGTTACAAAAGCTAAAGTTAATAAGAAAAGAGCTTTTATAAAATATAAAAATGAAGGAACGCGATCATCGGTTACACATTACAAAGAATAGAACAGAATATGGAAAAAGGAAATAAAGGAGCAAAAATTGAAAACTAACAGATTGCAAAACCTATCGGGAGCGACCCCAAAACATTCGTCCAATATATGAATAGTAGAAAGGTCCGGTCCCAGCATGTAGGCCCTTTACAGAACCATCTAGAGGGGGGTCTGGGGACAAGGAGAAGGCCAACGTATGATTCACAAATAGTGCAGCGCTCGCTCAAAAATATTAAATGCTAAACCACTGGGTGGGAATAAATACACTCAGAAGTGCAAAGATATTACAATAAAGTGCCAAAATGAAAAAATGAATAGAAGTAATTAAATCTATAGTGGCATTATAAATAAAGTGACTCCTAAACCGTCTATACAGACAAAGCATGATGTAGAACATTGTGAAAAAAGGGGATAACCAAAAGTGCTTAGATGCCAAATAAATGTCTGCACTTTAACCCCTCACCTACAGGACACTTCCCCCCCCCTTCCCTTCCGGGACGCTTTCCCCCCCCCTTCCCTTCCGGGACGCTTTCCCCCCCCCTTCCCTTCCGGGACGCTTTCCCCCCCCCCCCTTCCCGTCCGGGACGCTTTCCCCCCCCCCCCCTTCCCGTCCGGGACGCTTTCCCCCCCCCCCCTTCCCGTCCGGGACGCTTTCCCCCCCCCCCCTTCCCGTCCGGGACGCTTTCCCCCCCCCCCTTCCCGTCCGGGACGCTTTCCCCCCCCCTTCCTGTCCGGGACGCTTTCCCCCCCCCCCCTTCCTGTCCGGGACGCTTTCCCCCCCCCCCTTCCTGTCCGGGACGCTTTCCCCCCCCCCTTCCCGTCCGGGACGCTTTCCCCCCCCCCCCTTCCCGTCCGGGACGCTTCCCCCCCCCCCCCCCTTCCTGTCCGGGACGCTTTCCCCCCCCCCCCCTTCCTGTCCGGGACGCTTTCCCCCCCCCCCCCTTCCTGTCCGGGACGCTTTCCCCCCCCCCCCTTCCTGTCCGGGACGCTTCCCCCCCCCCCCCCCTTCCTGTCCGGGACGCTTTCCCCCCCCCCCCCTTCCTGTCCGGGACGCTTTTTCCCCCCCCCCTTCCTGTCCGGGACGCTTTCCCCCCCCCCCCCCTTCCTGTCCGGGACGCTTTTTCCCCCCCCCCCCCCTTCCTGTCCGGGACGCTTTTTCCCCCCCCCCCCCCTTCCTGTCCGGGACGCTTTTTCCCCCCCCCCCCCCTTCCTGTCCGGGACGCTTTTTCCCCCCCCCCCCCTTCCTGTCCGGGACGCTTTTTCCCCCCCCCCCCCTTCCTGTCCGGGACGCTTTTTCCCCCCCCCCCCCCTTCCTGTCCGGGACGCTTTTTCCCCCCCCCCCTTCCTGTCCGGGACGCTTTCCCCCCCCCCCCCCTTCCTGTCCGGGACGCTTTCCCCCCCCCCCCCCCTTCCTGTCCGGGACGCTTTCCCCCCCCCCCCCCTTCCTGTCCGGGACGCTTTCCCCCCCCCCCCCCCCTTCCTGTCCGGGACGCTTTCCCCCCCCCCCCCCCTTCCTGTCCGGGACGCTTTTTCCCCCCCCCCCTTCCTGTCCGGGACGCTTTCCCCCCCCCCCCCCTTCCTGTCCGGGACGCTTTTTCCCCCCCCCCCCCCTTCCTGTCCGGGACGCTTTTTCCCCCCCCCCCCCCTTCCTGTCCGGGACGCTTTTTCCCCCCCCCCCCCCTTCCTGTCCGGGACGCTTTTTCCCCCCCCCCCCCCCTTCCTGTCCGGGACGCTTTTTCCCCCCCCCCCCTTCCTGTCCGGGACGCTTTTTCCCCCCCCCCCTTCCTGTCCGGGACGCTTTCCCTCCCCCCCCCCCCCCCCTTCCTGTCCGGGACGCTTCCCCCCCTCAGCGCTATCGCACTGTGAATGACAATTGCGCGGTCATGCAACACTGTACCCATATGACATTTTTTATCATTTTTTTTTTTGAGATAGAGCTTTCTTTTGGGGTATTTAATCACCTCGGGGATTTTTATTTTTTCTTAAACCAAAAACCACTGAAAATTTTGGAAAAAAAAAAAACAAAACTTTCTTAGTATTTGTTATACAATTTTGTAAATAAGTGATTTTTCTCCTTCACTGATGTGCGCTAATGAGGCTGCAGTGATGGGCACTGATAGGCGGCACTGATGAGGAGGCACTAGTAGGTTTCACTGATGGGCATTGACAGGCATCACTGAGCACTGATAGGTGGCACTGGCATTGATAGGTGGCACTGACTGGCACTGATGGGTGACATTGAAAGGCAGCTCAGATGGGCACTGATATGTGGCATTGATATGCACTGGTATGCACTGATGGGCACTGGCACATGGCACTGATGGGCACTGATGGACACTGACAGGTGGCACTTCTGGGGCCACACTGATCATCAGTGTACATGTCCCCTCCGCGGAAAGCCGATTACCGGCTCTCCTCTCTTCTCTGTCAGCCTGACAGCCCGAGAGGAGAGAAATGCAGATAGCTAGCATTTCCGTGTTTACATGTGATCAGCTGTGATTGGACACAGCTGATCACATGACCGAGTCGACCTCTTCGGCTCTTTCCGTGTTCCGCTGTGTCCGAGGGACACAGCGCACCGGCGATCGCCGCGCTCCCTGAGCCGCGCATGCGCAGTGAGAATGGGAGGATGTCATATGACGTCCTATCGGAACGAGAGAACCCCCTTGCGCCCGTCATTGGACTATATGGCGGGAGGGAGGTGGTTAAAACACTCAATCAAAAAGTCCATACAGCAAACAATATGTGATGGATGCATTCATGCAAAGTGCAATGGTGCTGTAATTCCGTGATCGGGTCAACACACTTCTATTGCGGCTAAAATGCCACCACCTCCCGGTGACCCCCAGGAGCCAAACAGCTTTCAGGATCACTCTGGATCCTTTACCACAAGGGCTGGTAACAATCCTCATGCAGTGGATCTCCTAAAGGGCTCCCGTTGCCCCAGACAGGAAGTTTCTGTAGAACAATCGCTCCCCAACACAGTGAGCCAAAAAAGATCCTCTATTGTGCAGTATTCCTTTACTCCAAGACTCCTTTATTTACTGAAAGAATGCCGCTCACATGTCAAGCCGTTCTCCCTCCTCACCAATTGTATGGGTGTACTGCATGTGTGTGGGACTTCCTGGGTATACCAAGATGGCCACCAACGCCGGAAGCTGCGTATTAGCATACCTATGCGCTACGTCAGACTGCTCGTGACTTCCTTCCTTAAGCGCAGGAGGACCCTGGTTTATAACTATTCTTCTTAAGGCCAATGTATGAAATCCCTTCTTCAGCTCTGTGTATACAAAGGAGCGTGGGGGGGGCTCTTGTCCATAGTGGGGGGTGGTATTGACACAGCTCCAGATGATCCACATTGGCTCACAATTGATATGATCCAAAAATATTTAGACTGAATAAAGCCCCTGGACCGGATGGCATACACCCACGGGGCCCTAACCACTTCCCGTGCGGCCCATGTATGTAAAAGGCAGGACAGGAGCAGTGCAGGGGCGGGTTGCGGTTCATAAACGGTGCCTGCCATTTTAGCCTGTGCACACTCCCTGGGAGCACGCAACACCACGATCTGGTTCCTGCTGTTTCCGGAGGAACACCTATCCATGTACAGGATCTCTGTGTGAGGTCCCAATCATGTGATCACTAATTGGCCAATCAGTGATCACATGAACAGTATTAAGCAAGATGGCACTTCTGACATTGCTTACTACGTGTGAAATTGTGAATGATCACAGAGATCACATGATACAGGGCCATTCACAACAGCCTTGTACCATGTGACAAGCTGTGACCAATCACAGCTCTCACAGTATTTCTCAATGGCTGCAAGAATGCAGCCAGAGAGAAGGGGAAATTTTATTGATTTTACAGCCTTTATGTGTGTAAGAGCAATCGGTTTAAAAATAAAAAAATCTTCATCACCCCCCCCACAAGTAGTACAGTGTCACTATGGTAACACTGTATTGCTAGGGTGACGATATGTTAAAAAAAACAAAAAAAAAAAAATTTATATAAAAATGAAGGAGGGGGGGTGTGATGAAGAGTGTGTGTGTGTGTGTGTGTGTGTGTATATATGTATGTATGTATGTATGTGTATATATATATATATATATATATATATATATAAATTTTCGAAAAATAATTTTGAACTATAAACGAAAGATTATTTATTTGCAAAATTTTATAAAACACTTTTTTTTTTTTTTTTTTTTTTTTTTTTTTTCAAAAGTTTGGGACTTTCATTTATATTGCAAAAAAAAAAAAAAGTAAAAATCCCAGTGGTGAATAAATAACACCAAAATAAAGTTTTATCTGTCTGAAAAAATGGTAAATTCATACTGGTACAGTGTTGCATGACCGTGCAATTGTCATTCAAAGTGTGACAGCTCTAAAAGTTAAAAATTTGGCCTTGACAGGAGGAGGGGGGGGGGGGGGGGAAGGGGCAAAGTGCCTGGACAGGAAGTGATTAAAGTGTTTTTGGGTGTGTTTTTTTTTTTTGTGTGGCACACTCGGGGTTCACAACTGGTTAATAGTGACATTACTTCAGTACAATATTAGTGCCGGTTGGGAGATGGGAGACTCCTCTTTACCAAATAGTTTTCTGAAAGGAATATTTGGTGTGCGGTCACACGGTGTGAATGCAGTGATTACACGGGGTGTAGCGGAGGTATAAATCTCCCTCCATATTTACTCGTTCTATTGTGTGTCTGTGCTGGGGAAGTCGTCCTGACCTCACTGATTGTACCCTGATGGCAGGATTGGCTTTTGTTGTATCCTGCTGGGGACTTTCAGCATCCTATTGTTTGACCTGAAGCTGAAAATACACATCACACGTGTCGGCAGTACGATGGCTTAAAATCATGTATTACCAGAAATGTAGAATTTTTCCCCCCCCCCCCCTCCCCGAACCCCGTGTGCCCCCTGCCCCGTATTCTGGGGCACACGCACCTGGGACCAGCATGGTGGGTGCTGCTGAGTAGAGGGGAAGGAGCCAAGCAGCCTTGCTGACCCAGAATCGATGTGTAAATCGTCACTTTCCTGAGCCATACTGCAATCTGCTCTGCATCAGATTCCCTGGAGGACAGATGAGACCTGAGGGGGAGGTTAGACCCTGGATGTCTCATTGAAGAGCAACTGTCCACCAAAAAATCATCGCATAGGGAAGTTTTTTTTTTTTTTTTTTTATGATAGGTAAAACAAAAAAAAAGTAAATAGTTTGCACCAAACGCATAAAGTTCCTCCTGCGGCATCATTTCTTCACTTTGATTTTCAGTCCTCTGTAGGTCGATCATTTCCATCAAACGATGGGGCGTCCTTGCGTTCCTCACCCATCCCCCGTCCATGTCAGTATAGAGATCCAGCAGGAGATTCCTCCCCATTGAGGTCTGATGGGTTTTCAGAGTCTTCCTTTTTCATATTCTTGAGCCGTGTATAATGTTTTGGGGGGTTTGTAATCTTCAGGGCTAAAATTGTGTGTATGTATGTGTGTATATATATTACATGTGTGTAAAGTACACAGCAGGTCTGGCAGTGACTGGGTTACACTATGAAGTACTATGTACCCAGGGTTGTCCCTAGGCAATGCCTTTACAGCCCTTTTCAGCTCCTTAGTTTAGAGTCCGTAGTAAATGATGGCCCCGGAGTCATTGCTCTCACTCTGGCGTACCACCAATACATAATGTGTCGCTCAGTCGTCATTGTCCTATGTATGAGCACCTGATATGTGTATGTGGTGTTGGAGCTTTTTTTTTTTTTTTTCTGTAACATGAGGACTGATTTATAGGATTGTGCTGCAGGTGACAGGTTCTCTTTAACCTGAGCCTATTAAGCTCCCAATGTCGCCTCTGCCCTCGGGCAGGCAGGATTGTATTGCAGAAGAGAGACTCGCTGTATGGTACTATGTAGACCTTCACGCTCTTTTCTGCAGTAAATGCCCCTGCTTGCAGCGCTGGAGAAAACCGCAAATGGATCTGCGCATGCTTAGCTCAGCTTGCAGTGCTGGCCTGGTCTCGACATCCTCTTGCGCATGCACAATCGTTGGATCTTCGCCTGCCAGCCAATAAAGAGGCCCGAAGATTGGCCCTCAGACACCTGTGCAGGACCGCTGGACAGGTACATATTGAGACTTTTTAGTTCAGCTTTAAAACTGAACACAATGAGCTCCGTAACCTCCTTCCCTTACCAAAGTGACCGGGGGGGGGCTCTTCTGACTCTGAAAGTACTCTTCCATCTCCATACTTCACAGGAGAGTCTCCCACCACCGCTTTCCATTCTGACCCCTTCCAGGATGGTGTGACACCTAGGAGAGCCCAGGACACATGGTGGGAGAAGGGGTCATGTTGTTGTATGTAGAGGAGGTATGTATATAGCCTTGTCAATTTACATATATATTTCCCATCAGTCCCCGCCCCTGAGGAGCTTACAATTGAAGGTCCCTAATATACATACACATACTAGGGCCAATGTAGACAGGAGCCAATTAACCTACCAGCATGATTTTGGGAGTGTGGGAGGAAAGCAGAGTACCTGGAGGAAACTCATGCAGACACAGGGAGAACATGCAAACTCCAGGCAGGTGGTGCCGTGGTTGGGCTTTGAACAGACAACCCGAGTACTGGCGGAAGTGCTAACCACTTGGCCACTGTGCTGACTTTTAGATTCACCATAAAGCAAAAATATATATATTTTTTTTTTTTTTGTATTTTAACCCCTTCACGCCTGAGTGTAAATCAAATCTTCATGCCTAAGCACAATTTTACAACATTGACACGTCTTCGTAAAACCGTCCGTATCCTCACAACTACTTTGTACATCCAGGCGGATTATACCGCGGTTTTTTGTTTTGTTTTTTTTTTTCTTTTTTCAGGACAAATTGGGCTTTCATTTGGTGGTAAATGGTAATGGATATCTCCTGATTATTAATAATAATTATTTTACTGGCCCAAAATAGTAAAAAAAATCTTTAGTTTTATTTTAGCTGTTTGTTTCTTGTTACCATAACCTACCACCGAAAAACATTTTTCAGCTCTTGACGATCGTTTTACCTAAAACACTGACACTGTGATACCAATTAAAAAAAAAAAAAAATCCTGACCTTTTGACCCTGATCTTTTGACATTGGCCTTTGACCCTTACCCTGACACTGAACTAGATCAAACCTTGATCTAGGCGTTTTATTTGTTAATAGTTGTGTTGTGTGTGTATATGTATGTATGTGTACATGCGCACACTGTGTGTATATATGAAAATGTAATTTGTTTTTCCCTCAGGAGTTAGAGATGCAATGTATCTCTCCTTCATTCATAGAGCGGAAAAAAGGGGTAGGGCGGGCTATACAGTGACTGATCACTGTGATAGCCAATCAGAGGCTATCACCGCAATCGCGTGACCCGGAATCGGGAGTCCTGGGTCCCGATCGTTAGAAGGCAAATTCTTATTTTTCACATTGCAAAAGCATTTCCCCCAGAGAATACCTAATCATGTGCAAAGAGGATAAGAAAAAACTGAATTTTTGCTTGCACTTGATTGGCTGTCAGCAGTTTCACCTCCTTCACCAAGCTAAGGGGAAGTTTCCTTTATAAAGTGAACGGACTATTTGCCTTTCCCCCTTCCAGTCCGGACGCTCCCCCCCCCCCCCCCCCACCTTCCTTTCCAGGCCAATTTTCAGCTTTCAGCACTGTCACACTTTGGCAATTGCGCGGTCACTACCCGTATTTTTTAGCATTTTTTTTTTAGACAAAGCTTTATTTTGGTGGTATTCACCACTGGGATTTTTATTTATTTTATTTTTTTTTTTGCCATATAAATGAAAAATACCAAAAATTTTGAAAAGTGTTTTTTTTTTATGAAGAAAGAGTATTTATTTGCAAAATTTTATAAATCTTGTCCAAAATGTATTCGGCTATCGTTTTGGTTAACCCCCCCCCCAAATTAGGAGATATATATATGTGTGTGTGTGTGTGTATGTGTGTGTGTGTGTGTGTGTATATATGTGTGTGTGTGTGTGTGTGTGTGTGTATGTATATGTATGTGTGTATGTATATGTGTGTGTGTGTGTGTATGTGTGTGTGTGTGTGTGTGTATGTGTGTGTGTGTGTGTGTGTGTGTGTATGTATATGTATGTGTGTATGTATATGTGTGTGTGTGTGTGTGTGTGTGTATGTATATATATATATATATATGTGTGTGTGTGTGTGTGTGTGTATATATATATATATATATATATATATATATATATATATATATATATATATATATATATATAAAGCTTTTCAGAATTTTTTTTTTTCTTAATATTTCTGTATTTTACATACTGTCACTACTTGTGGGGGGTGGGTTTTTTTTGTGTTTTTTTTTTTTTGTGTTTTTTTTTTTTTTTACACTGATTGCTTTTACACCCATAAGGACTGTAAAAGCAATCATTTCTCCTCTCTGGCTGCAGCCATTGAGAATTACTGTGTGAGCTGTTATTGGTCACAGCTTGTCACATGGTACAAGGCTGTTGTGATTGGCCCTGTATCATGTGATCTCTGTGATCATTCACAGATTTCACACGTAGTAAGCAGTGATGTCAGAAGTGACATCTTGTGTACCACTGTTCTTGCAATCACTGATTGGCCAATTAGTGATCACATGATCGGGACCTCGCACAGAGGGTCCCATACAGTGATCGGTGTTGCAGACACAGCGGCCACAGATTGTGGTGCTGCATGCTGGTGGGAGCGCACACAGGCAGTGGATGCAGGGAGACGTTTAGAAACATCCCCCCCACCGGCAGCGCTCCCGTCCGGCTATTTTATCGGCATGCATCCGAAGGGAAGAGGTTAAAGTAGGACTATAGGCAAAGTTTTGTGCTTTTTTTTTTTTTTGTTTTTATTCATTTTGGATAGAGAGAGGGCAGATTATAACCTCTGTTGATTTATTTGTTGCCATATGTGTCCCATTGGGGAGATTTCCCTTCACTTCCTGTCCCCATAGCCAAACAGGAAGTGAGGAAATCCCTGCAAATTAAGGGAATTCCATGGTAACTAGTGTCCCCATTAAAAGATTGCCCCTCTTACTTTTCTGGGGACAACCCAAAACTTGGGGTTTTGTTTCCTTTCAAACAGGACAAATCGAGAGGGCGAATCTCCCCAATGGGGGCACAGACGGCTCTAAAAACCTGACAGGGGTTCTGCTCCCTCTCCACTCTACCTAAAACGAAAAAAAAAAAAAATTGCCTTTTAGTTGTACTTTCAGTGAATGAACCCCTTTGTGGCGTCTCCTTCCAGATAGTGATTTTTAGTGACCTGTATACCGTGAGCCGCGCATGCGCAGCGCTGTGTACAATCTAGGAGCGGGTGCTGGGCGGAGGAACACCCATGTGTGCTCAGGGTTATGGCGTCTGTGGCCAAGCTGTAGAGAAGGAAGACGCCAGACCTGAGGGCGACCAGTGGATGGTGACGAGGTGGAGCATGGACGTCGCTGGGAGAGGGTACACTGGGATGTGAACAAGGAAGTCCTCGAGGAGGACGTGTACATGTCATGGCTGTGGTTGGATTCTGGTGCTGAACACACAACGTCCACCACTGTGAGGTGTCCCGGGTCTGGAATATTTTATGATTTCAGAGCGGACTGATCTGAAGAAATGCCAAAGCTTCATCTGACCCGATTCCTCTTTTCTGTTACAGATCCAGGTAGTGGAGGACGGAGCCGACACCACATCTCCAGAAACCCCGGAACCGGCTGCCACAAAGGTCCTGAAGAGAGGTATGACCCCGGCTGACGCATGAAATAACTCCGTGCTACCCGCATGGGAAAAGGTTTCCAAATCTGATATACAGCATCTCCCAGAAGTGACCCCCCCCCCCCCCCTCACATTTGTGTCAATATTTGATTCTCTCTTTCATGTGACAACACTGAAGAAATGACACTTTGCTACAATGTGACGTAGTCAGTGTACAGATTGTATAACATGGAAATTTGCTGTCCCCTCAAAATAACTCATCACACAGCCATTAATGTCTAAACTAAAAAGTGACTCCACCCCTAAGTGACGAGGTCCACATTGGGCCCAAAGTGTCAATATTTTGTGTGGCCGCCATTTTCCAGCACTGCCTGAACCCTCTTGGCCATGGAGGTCACCAAAGCTTCACAGGTTACCACTGGAGTCCTCTTCCACTCCTTCAGGACGTCATCACTGAGCTGGTGGATGTTAGAGACCTTGCGCTCCTCCACCTTCCGTTTGAGCATGCCCCACAGATGCTCAATAGGGTTCAGGTGAGTCCACCCCTAAGTGACCAGGTCCAAATTAGGCCTAATTAGCCATTTTCCCTCCCCGGTGTCATGTGACTCGTTATTGTTACAAGGTCTCAGGTGTGAATAAGGAGCAGGTGGGTTACATTTGGTGTTATCGCTCTCACTCATACTGGTCACTGGAAGTTCAACATGGCACCTCATGGCAAAGAACTCTGAGGATCTGAAACAAAGAATTGTTGCTCTACATAAAGATGGCCAAGGCTATAAGAAGATTGCCGAGACCCTGAAACTGAGCTGCAGCACGGTGGCCAAGACCATACAGCAGTGTAACAGGACAGGTTCTACTCAGAACAGGCCTCTCCATGGTCCACCAAAGAAGTTGAGTGCGTGTGCTCAGCGTCATATCCAGAGGTTGTCTTTGGGAAATAGATGTGTGAGTGCTGCCAGCATTGCTGCAGAGGGTGAAGGGGTGGGGGGTCAGCCTGTCAGGGCTCAGACCATACGCCGCACACTGCATCACATTGGTGTGCATGGCTGTCGTCCCAGAAGGAAGCTTCTAAAGATGATGCACAAGAGAGCCCACAAACAGCTTGCTGAAGACAAGTAGACTGAGGACATGGATTACTGGAACCATCTCCTGTGGTCTGATGACACCAACATCAACTGATTGGGTTTAGATGGTGTCAAGCGTGTGTGGCGGCAACCAGGTGAGGAGTACAAAGACACGTGTGTCTTGCCTACAGTCAAGTATGGTGGTGGGAGTGTCATGGTCTGGGGCTGCATGAGTGCTGCCGGCACTGGGGGGCTACAGTTCATTGAGGGAACCATGAATGACAACATATACTATGACCTACTGAAGCAGAGCATGATCCCCTCCCCTCGGAGACTGGGCCGCAGGGCAGTATTCCAACATAACGACCCCAAACACCTCCAAGACCACCACTGCCTTGCTAAAGAAGCTGAGGGTAAAGGTGATGGACTGGCCAAGCATGTCTCCAGACCTGAACCCTATTGAGCATCTGTGGGGCATCCTCAAATGGAAGGTGGAGGAGCGCAAGGTCTCTAACATCCACCAGCTACGTGATGACGTCATAAAGGAGTGGAAGAGGACTCCAGTGGTAACCTGTGAAGCTTTGGTGACCTCCATGGCCAAGAGGGTTCAGGCAGTGCTGGAAAATGGCGGCCACACAAAATATTGACACTTTGGGCCCAATTTGGACCTTGTCAGTTAGGGGTGGGCTCACTTTTGTTGCCAGCGGTTTAGACGTTAATGGCGGTGTGTTTGTTATTTTGAGGGGACAGCAAACTTCCATGTTATAGAAGCTGTACACTGACTACGTCACATTGTAGCAAAGTGTCATTTCTTCAGTGTTGTCACATGAAAAGAGAGAATCAAATATATACAAACATGTGAGGGGGGGGACTCGCTTCTGGGAGATACTGTATCAGCCTGTGAGAGAGTTGGTGACTCCCGCTAACACCGATGTCGCTACAGGCCACAGTAATGATGGGGAGAGCAGGGAGAAACCACGGTGTCCAGTGGGGAACATAGGACTTGAAGAAAAACCAACCAAAAAAAATCCATCCTTCTAATAATGGGCTCAGAGTATGCAGACCCAGGACCCGAACACAGATTTCCATCAACTTTTCACTGCCAGGTCTGCATGACCACAGCAGGGTGTTCTACACACATTGCCGGTGGCTGCAGATACCAGGAGTGTGTATATATGACGAGCCGATTTCTGACTGTCGGATGGAATCCACCTGATGGCTGGGCAGCCACCCAATGGCTTCCATGCCCCCAGATAATGGGCGTGCACGCCAGGCACCGCTCTCCTCCCATTCTTCCTGCTGACTTGGTAATGACCTGTGACACGTCCCTTCCGGGTCCTCCTTTTCGCTTTCCTCAGGCAGCGTGGCCGGGAATGAATCTAATGCAGTGCAGTCTGTACTGCATTGGATTCATTGGAGCAAAGGTGAGACATGCAGGGATCTTGTAGACACTGGATGTCACATTAAAGGGAACCTATCATTAAGTAGGGCACTTTTTTGTCGCTCTTTTGTGATTGGGGGGGGGGGGGTGAAGATTTCTTTGATATATAGATAGATATATATATAAAGTTACACCCAAGCACACAAAATCTCCCACCCAAATATTTTGAGGTTCCTCCACTTCAGCACATAAACTGTCCTACCCAAATATTTGGAGGTTCCTCCACTCCAGCACATAAAATCTCCCACCCAAATATTTGGAGGTTCCTCCACTCCAGCACATAAAATCTCCCACCCAAATATTTGGAGGTTCCTCCACTCCAGCACATAAAATCTCCCACCCAAATATTTGGAGGTTCCTCCTCTCCAGCACATAAAATCTCTCTGTAACGGAACCGAACCCGGTCTGCGCTTGGGAACTTCCATAAGAATACCGCCTCCCCGTCCGAACACCGACCACGGACACCACCGCTGACCATATGAGACTAGACAACACCAGTCTTGAAATAAATCAGGAAATGGACTATTTTAACACAGATACAAGAAATATACACAGGGCGGGGCAATCCACACCCAGTAACAAGAGACACACCAGCAGACAGTCCCATCAGGGGGAAGGGCTGCCGGAAACACCTCCCACCAAGCCAAGACACACAAACGCATACATCCCATAATAGTTTGCTCCCAAGCCAGACACACAATAGAATAATGGGATGTAGCCACATGGCACCAAACAATCCACAACCCCCACCCCACCGATCTTCTAGACATGTCTACACAATATTAGGACATATCACCCTAAACCCCTAACAGGCACAGGGTGACTTACACATAATAGGGATATGGGGAGCTGAGACAGGGGTCTCCCCACCTCTCCAAAGTGAGCTGTGTTCCATGGGCCTCCCACCCAAATTGACTCCTGTCACACTCCCACCCAAATATTTTGAGGTTCCTCCACTCCAACACATAAAATCTCCCACCCAAATATTTTGAGGTTCCTCCTCTCCATAAAATCTCCCACCCAAAACTTGAGGTTCCTCCACTCCTACCTGCATTCACATATGTAAATGCATCATCGTAGGTTCCTGTGTGACACTAAACTGACAACCTGTTGGGGCTTTTAAAAGGCTGCCTATGGACAATCTAGGGGACTGAAGTTTGTCGCCATTTCACCAGCGCACACAAATTTAAGGGTTGGCAGGTTGGGTATCGATTTACTCAGTACAACCTCATCTTTTATATTTTGCCAAAAATTGGGTAATTTCTTAAATTTGTGTTCCCTGAAATTAACTTTAGTGTACCTTTTTTTTTTTTTTTTTTTTTTTTTTTTTTTTTTTTTCCTGAAATGTTGCTTTTCCGAGACCTTTTGCGCTAATGTCATGTCATATAAAATATTCAAATTACCACTGTTTTTTTTTTTTTTTTTTTTATTCTCTAGGGTGTCTGCTTTCAGAAAATATATCGGGTTTCCTAAAAAAAAAAATGTTTCAAATACGTGCAAGAAAATTCCACTTAAGTGATCTCTCGTGTGGGAGGAACCGGACCTGCAACAGATGAGTGAAGAGTTCCATAGGAATACATGGCGATCTTAGTTTTTTTTTTTTTTTTTTTTTTTTTTAAAAAAACCAAAACGTGTATCCCTATGTAACTCTTCACACTCATCTGTTGCAGTTCCTTTTGAGGTTTAAAAAAAAAAAAAAAAAAAAAAACCGCAACAGATGAGTGGGGAGAGTTACATAGGGATACATTGTTGTTTTTGTTTGTGTTTTTTTTTTTTTTTTTTTTAACTAAAAAAAACCAAGATAGCCATGTATTCCTATGGAACTCTTCATACTGATCTCTTGCAGGTCTGGTTCTGTTTTTAAAAAAAAAAAAAAAAAAAATTCTGTCTTTACTCTCCATGACAAAGTCCTCCTATATTATGAATTTTTTTTTTTTTTTTTTTGGTGACAGGTTCTCTTTAATGAGACATCCAGGGTCTAAAAGACACCACATGCCTCCTCTGTGCTTCATTGAATCCAACTCTGTACAGATTGCACTGCATTAGATTCTTTCCCATGATGGCTGGGGACACGGACAGGGGGACCCAGAAGTGACCTCAAACACATTGCTTCTGGGTCACCAACTAGAAGAGTGCGGAGAGGAGACGCATGTGCGCTCAGCTCCTCTCCCCCTACCTGGCGGCATCCGCTATGCCTGTCCTACCAACCGGAGCCCAGGATGCATGGTGGGGGAAGGGCGGTACTGAGCGTATG